>NW_012115021.1:3570526-3573245 GCF_000951035.1 Colobus angolensis palliatus
ATACAGGAGCATCCAGATTCATAAAGCAAGTCCTTAGAGACCTACAAAGAGACTTAGACTCCAACACAATAACAATGGGAGACTTTAACACCCCACTATGAATATTAGACAGATCAACGAGACAGGAGGTTAACAAGGATATCCAGGACTTGAACTCAGCTCTGCACCAAGCAGACCTAATAGACATCTACAGAACTCTCCAACCCAAATCAATAGAATATGCATTCTTCTCAGCAACACATTGCACTTATTCCAAAATTGACCACATAATTGGAAGTAAAACACTCCTCAGCAAATGTAAAAGAACAGAAATCACAACAAACTGTCTCTCAGACCATGGTGCAATCAAGTTAGAACTCAGGATTAAGAAACTTACTCAAAATTACACAACTACATGGAAACTGAACAACCTGCTCCTCAATGACTACTGGGTACATAATGAAATGAAGGCAGAAATAAAGATGTTCTTTGAAACCAATGAGAACAAAGATACAACATACCAGAATCTCTGGGACACATTTAAAACAGTGTGTAGAGGGAAATTTATAGCACTAAATGCCCACAAGAGAAAGCTGGAAAGATCTATAGTCAACACCCTCACATCACAATTAAAAGAACTAGAGAAGCAAGAACAAACACATTCAAAAGCTAGCAGAAGACAAGAAATAACTAAGATCAGAACAGAACTGAAGGAGATAGAGACAAAAAAAAAAAAAAACCTTCAAATATTCAATGAATCCAGGAGCTGGTTTTTTGAAAAGATCGACAAAATAGACCGCTAGCAAGACTAATAAAGAATAAAAGAGAGAAGAATCAAATAGACGCAATAAAAAATGACAAAGGGGATACCACCACCAATCCCACAGAAATACAAACTACCATCAGAGAATACTATAAACACCTCTGCGCAAATAAACTAGAAAATCTAGAAGAAATGGATAAATTCCTGGACACATACACCCTCCCAAGACTAAACCAGGAAGAAGTTGAATCTCTGAATAGACCAATAACAGGTTCTGAAATTGAGGCAACAATTAATAGCCTACCAATCAAAACAAGTACAGGACCAGATGGATTCACAGCCGAATTCTACCAGAGGTACAAAGAGGAGCTGGTACCATTCCTTCTGAAATTATTCCAAACAATAGAAAAAGAGGGAATCCTCTCTAACTCATTTTATGAGGCCAGCATTATCCTGATACCAAAGCCTGGTGGAGACACAACAAAAAAAGAGAATTTTAGGCCAATATCCCTTATGAACATCAATGGGAAAATCCTCAATAAAATATTGGCAAACTGAATCCAGCAGCACATCAAAAAGCTTATCCACCACAATCAAGTTGGCTTCATCCCTGGGATGCAAGGCTGGTTCAACATATGCAAATCAATAAATGCAATCCATCACATAAACACAACCAATGACAAAAACCATATGATTATCTCAATAGATGCAGGAAAGGCCATCGACAAAATTCAACAGCCTTTCATGCTAAAAACTCTCAGTAAACTAGGTATCAATGGAATGTATCTCAACATAATAAGAGCTATTTATGACAGACCCACAGCCAGTATCATACTGAATGGGCAAAAGCTGGAAGCATTCCCTTTGAAAATCAGCACAAGACAAAGATGCCCTCTCTCACCGCTCCTATTCAACATGGTATTGGAAGTTCTGGCCAGGGTAATCAGGCAAGAGAAAGCAATAAAGGGTATTCAAATAGGAAGAGAGGAAGTCATTTTGTCTCTATTTGCAGATGACATGATTGTATATTTAGAAAACCCCATCATCTCAGCCCAAAATACCCTTAAGCTGATAAATAACTTCAGCAAAGTCTCAGGATACAAAATCAATGTGCAAAAATTACAAGCATTCCTATACACCAATAACAGACAGAGAGCCAAATAATGAGTGAATTCCCATTCACAATTGCTACAAAGAGAATAAAATACCTAGGAATACAACTTACAAGGGATGTGAAGGACCTCTTCAATGAGTACTACAAACCACTGCTCAAGGAAATAAGAGAGGACACAAACAAATAGAAAAACATTCCATGCTCATGGATAGGAAGAATCAATATCGTGAAAATGGCGTTACTGCCCAAAGTAATTTATAGATTCAGTGCTATCCCCATCAAGCTACCACTGACTTTCTTCACAGAATTGGAAAAAACTACTTTAAAGTTCATAAGCAACCAAAAAAGAGCCCGCATAGCCAAGACAATCCCTGACAAGAACAAAGCTGGAAGCATCATGCTACCTGACTTCAAAGTATACTGCAAGGCCACAATAACCAAAGCAGCATGTTACCGGTACCAAAACAGATACACAGACCAATGGAACAGAACAGAGGCCTCAGAAATAACACCATGCATGTACCACCATCTGATCTTTGACAAACCTGACACACACAAGCTATGGGGAAACGATTACCTATTTAATAAATGGTGTTGGGAAAACTGGCTAGCCATATGCAGAAAACTGAAACTGGACGCCTTCCTTACACCTTACACAAAAATCAACTCAAGATGGATTAAAGACTTAAATGTAAGACCTAGTACCATAAAAATCCTAGAAGAAAACCTGGGCAATACCATTCAGGACATAGGCATGGGCAAAGACTTCATGTCTAAAACACCAAAAGCAATGGCAAGAAAAGCCAAAATTGACAAATGGGATCTAATTAAACTAAAGAGCTTCTGCACAGCAAAAGAAACTA
>NW_012115021.1:3573435-3612595 GCF_000951035.1 Colobus angolensis palliatus
TTACAAGAAAAAAGCAAACAACCCCATCAAAAAATGGGCAAAGAATATGAACAGACACTTCTCAAAAGAAGACATTTATGCAGCCAACAGACATGAAAAAATGCTCATCATCACTGGTCATTAGAGGAATATAAATCAAAACCACAATGAGATACCATCTCATGCCAGTTAGAATGGCAATCATTAAAAAGTCAGGAAACAACAGATGCTGGAGAGGTTTTGGAAAAATAGGAATGCTTTTACACTGCTGGTGGGAGTGTAAATTAGTTCAACCATTGTGAAAGACAGTGTGGTGATTCCTCAAGAATCTAGAACTAGAAATACCATTTGACCCAGCAATCCCATTACTGGGCATATACCCAAAGGATTATAAATCATGCTACTATACAGACACATGCACACATATGTATATTTTGGCACTATTCACAATAGCAAAGACTTGGAACCAACCCAAATTTCCACCAAGGATAGACTGGATTAAGAAAATGTGGCACATATACACCATGGAATACTATGCAGCCATGAAAAAGGATGAGTTCATGTCCTTTGCAGGGACATGGATGAAGCTGGAAACCATCATTCTCAGCAAACTATCACAAGATCAGAAAACCAAACACCGCATGTTCTCACTCATAAATGGGAGTTGAACTATGAGAACACATGGACACAGGGAGGGGAACATCACACACTGGGGCCTCTGTGGGGTGGGGAGCTAGGGGAGGGATAACATTAGGAGAAATATCTAATGTAGGTGACGGGTTGACGGGTGCAGCAAATCACCATGGCACATGTATACCTATGTAACAAAACTGCATGTTCTGCACATGTAACCCAGAACTTAAATTATAATAATAATAATAATAAATCTAAGTAACCTGGAATGCTGATCTATTACATGAAGAACAATTTCCCTGCAGAGTTGTCTGGATTGAAATAGACTTGTGTGTGAGCAAGAACTAAACTTCTGTTTCATTAAGAAAAAAAAAAAAAAGATTTACTTAGAATAGTGCCCAGCGCATAGTGCTAAAGAGAAAAAAAATTGTTGGCTATTACTATGCCATCAGATTATAGTAACTACTATTTCCTGATCATTTACTATGTGCCATATGCTTGATATAGATTATCTCACTTAGTTTTTACCCTAAATAGTGATAATACATATGGCAAACCATATGGGTTCTCCACTGCGCTAGCATGAACATCACACCCAGCACACATGGAGGGGAAAGCCCTCTCTGGGGCTGCCTTCTACGTGGGACAGCTCACCTAGATGGCACTCTGAAATTGGAAGGGCTGACATGGACAGCTCTCTATGATGTGCCCAGCAACAATTCCATGGTTTTCATGCTAGCTGACCAAGAGGCCAGGAGGGTGAGAACTGTTCTCTTTGACATTTGTAGCCAGATACCATGGAAAAGTTGAATTTATTTACTGCTTCTGAGGATGAATTGCCTGAAGCCTGTGATGCCAAGTCTCCAATATATTTCAGAATTAGACAAGAGGACTGGGTGTGGCGGGGAGGGGCTACTTACAACTATGTCTGGAAGGACAAAGAAGTGAAATTAGGGAGGGAAAAGATACTTTAAATAGCTTTATTCACATTTTGAAATCACTACTTGAATTACTCCTCTGCCCTCTTTTAAGCTAGTCCCTATCTTTTTCCCCTTCTCCCTTCTTCTTCCTTCCTCCCCTATGTCTGGACATTTTTTCTCTTCCTCTTTCTTGCCTGTTTCCCTCTCTCCCTCTTTCTCTCTCTTCTCCTTCTCCCTCCTCTCTCTCCTTCTCCCACCTCTCTTTTTCTCTTCTCTCTTCCTCCCCCTCTCTCTTCTTCTCCCCGCTCCACAAGCAACTAGAAACAGCTTCTTTTGGGGAGGTGGAAGCCCCAAAACCCATCCATTTCCTCCTAGATAGGGGTTGACTTTGTTTGTTAATGTTTTCCTTTGAAGCTATAGGTCATTCTCGAGTGGATGAGAGCACATAACCCCAGTGCAGTCTGCCAGGGATGCAGCCTGTTTGTCTGCATGGGGGACTGAGCTGAGGGGGAAGGAAGCCAACTGTCTTTCTCATTTAGGTCATCACAGAGAATGAAGTGAGTGGGTGGCGGGAGGTTGGGCATCACTGCTCCTAACCAAAAGGACTGCAGAGGAATTCCATTCCAGCTTCACCTTCTGCCCAAGGCTTCAAACGCAGTTGCCACATTCGCATTTCTTCAAGCACCCAGCACACAACTGGTTACATAGAAACATTGAGAATCAGACCACTCATGGGCCCAATTGGGATGTATCTTTTATGGTTTCTGTAATTATTTTTAAAATAAATGAATTAACTATGAGCTTCACCCTAGAGGCCAAATCTTCAATTCAGTGTTAAGTAGAATCAAGATGAGAACTATTATTAGCTTCATATCGGAAAAGGCCATTTTGCTTTCACATTCTGGAGCACAGAAAAGGGCTCAGCTTGACAGGCAGATGAATAGTGA
This sequence comes from Colobus angolensis palliatus, assembly GCF_000951035.1. Taxonomy (NCBI): domain Eukaryota; kingdom Metazoa; phylum Chordata; class Mammalia; order Primates; family Cercopithecidae; genus Colobus; species Colobus angolensis. The sequence goes on from NW_012115021.1 coordinate 3,575,915, forward strand.
TTACAGTGTAACTCTGAGAGGTATATCTGGTGCCCGCTCAGTGCCCGGGTGGGCCTGGCAGCCCCTCAATGAGTCACAGGGTTAAATGGGGTGGACAGAAGCCTGCCCTGAATGGCACGAGGCTAGCCCAATATCAGGGATGTTCACAGTACATCCCATTGAGTCCAAGAAGGAATTCTCGGTGTTTCCTCTTCCATAATCACAAGCTGTAACAGATCAGATAAGCAGGTGTGTCAAGTGGCTTTTGACAGGAAAAAAATCCTGGAATTAAAAAGAAAAATGCTAATCCTTTCTGAATCTCAATGTCTTCTCTTTCAAAGCAGAGCAGGAGATGGAAGACAATGAATTCTAAGGTCTCTCTCGGCTCTCAGCTTCCATAATTCATTCGTTTACTCATTCACTCATTGGTCCACAAATTTATTGAGGAACAAACAGGGACCAAACCCTGTGCTATGAGCTGGGGATGCCGTGAGCAAAGAGACAGACAGAATTTCTCTTGTCATGTAGGTAAAGTCCAGTGGGAGCTGGTGTGTGCAACATTAAAGAAATCACAAAGAATTGTGAGTTCTAACTACAGTGAGAATGCTAAGTACAGTTTTCCTTACATAATAGAGAAAGGGCTTCCTAAGGCATCTGCTTAAGATCAAAAGAGATGTTCAGTTATTAACATGGAAAGTCAGGCAGGGTATGGTGGCTCATGCCCATAATCCCAGCACTTTGGGAGGCCGAGGCAGGAGGATCGCTTGAGCCCAGGAGTTGGAGAACAGCCTGGGCAATATGGTGAAATCCCACCTTTACAAAAAAATTTAAAAATTAGCTGGGCACGGTGGCACACACCTGTAGTCCCAGCTATTCAGGAGACTGAGATGGGAGAATTGCTTCAGCCCAGAGTGGTCGAGGCTGCAGTGAGCCATGATCACACCACTGCATTCCAGACTGGGCAACAGAGCAAGACCCTGTAAAAAAAAAAAAAAAAAAAAAAGACAGAACGTCAATTACAGCTCACCATTTGTGAAGAAATTCTTGGTTTGCAATATCCCCTTCCAAACTATAATTGTAGTAAATGCAGGCTTAAGATATTTTCAGTCACATGACCATGCCTAAGCTATGGATCATGGCTAAACTCAGTAGGCAATGGGTATATATGTGTGACATTTGTATGTGGTGTATATTCATGGGCAGAACATATGAGGCGTCTACTACATATGAATGCTGTGCAGGTGATCATTATGTAAAGCAGCCACTTGGTCTAGTGTAGCTTTTACTTATAACTTTTTGGTCCTCTCTTGTAGCCTCCAAATATAGAAATTAGCAGTTTTCCTGAAGAATGTGATTGAATGGTGCCCACTGCAAGGCTGGTGTGAAGGCATGAGGCACTCAGCTAGTGAGATGCTAGTCACCATCCAGGAGCCCAGGGGAGCATGGGTTCACGGTTGTCTATTTGAAGTCAAACTCTAAGAAATTGTTAAAAACTGTAAAGCTGCCATTGGATGTTTATGAGTTATCTACTGCTGCATAACAAGCCATTCCAACATCTAGTGACTTAAAACAACAATGATTTATGATTTATCATGATTATGTGCATACACTCGGTGGTGTTTCTGCTGGTTTTATCTGGACTCGCTCATTAAACTGGATTTGGCTGGAGGGTCAGCAGACTGGAAGGTCTGAGATGGCCCAGCTTACACATCTGGTTAGTGGTGCTGGCTGTTAGCAGGGTGCCTTGGCAGTCCTCCACATGGCCACTCATCCTCCGGTGAGTTACACCAGCTTCCTGGCAGGGCAGTCTCAGGATAGTGGCTAAGAGGGACACTACAAGGGGGACGCTACAGGCCTCTTAAAGATCTGGGTTCTGAAACTTGAACAACACCACTTCCGCCACATTCTGTTGCTCGAAGCAAGTCACAAAGTCAGCCCAGATTCAATGGAGGTGGAGAAATAGGCTCCACCTCTTAATGGGAGTTGCTGCAAAAAAAAAATGTGGCTATACTCAATTTGCCACAGGATGAGAAAGAAATTTTGGGGGGAATTTTGCAATGCAGTTAACTTGTGGTACAAGGCTCCTTATGGAAACATTGGACTTGCCTTTGAAATGTGACAGGACAGAGTCATGAGCCTAAACAAACATTTCCACATTAACAATTTGGGGGAGTTTCAGAAGGTGCTCAGAACACATCTCCTAAAGTTGGTGTGTTCCCATTAAATCTATGAAATTGCTGGTATTTGACCATTAGGGCCATACGCACAAAAAAATGGCAATTTGACATGCTCTAACCTAACACATTCTGAAAAAGAAACATCTCAGTTAGAGCTGTTGGAGTGTCCTGGTAAGACAAGTAGCCTGGTTGGCATTTGAACATTGCCCATTGTAGCATGCACACCACACACAGAATCACTCCATTTCAATGTTTGTACGTGATTCTGAAGCCATATAAGCATCATCATTTGAAACCCCCAAATTGCATTGGACAGTACAATAAATGCTGGATTCTAGGACCTACCAGGCTTCTATCTAGGCCAGTGGTTCTCAATCAGCAATGATTGTGCCCCCCAGGAGCTACTTGGCAATGTTTGGAAACAGTTCTGGTTGTCACAACTAGGGAACAGTGCAACTGGCATCTAGTGGGTAGAGGCCAGGGATGCTGTTAAACATCTTACAATGCACAGGACAGTCCCAATAACAAAGAATTACGTGGCCCTAAATGTCATGAGCATCAAGGCCAAGACTTGGTCTAGGTGGATGCGAGGTCAGTTTCACATCCAAACTTCCATGGTCTTACCATTAGCAGAAAACAGCACAATTGCTGTTTCGGGTCTGTCTACTTCTAAAATTCTATTCATTGTTGATCTGCGAGGTAATTGTACTTCTGTAAGTTTTCTGACTATTTAAATTTTGCATAAATATGCTATATGGGAGTGGTCATGTATCCAAATGGCCAGGTTATATTGGTTACTATACCTAGATTAGATTAGCTTTAAGAACAAACACAGTAAGAAGTCATTGAGTCTAAAAGAACGAAACCTGTTGAAAAAACATATCCATGCCAAACTTTGTAGAAGAGGCATAGCACTGCCCTGAAAATGTGATTTATACCTACATACCCCCATTCCCTCCTTGTGTACCTTTCCTCTCCGCCTCCCCAACCCGTCCACCCACTCCATCACATACATTTTCCACCCACAGAAACCACACACAGCCCTTCCTTTCTGGCTTTCCATTCAACCTCTCATCACCCACCAATCCCAGAGAATGACAAAAATCTTCTTGCGTGGCTGATCGACCCTATGAGGCTTTTGTGGTTAAAATATAAAGTTCCTGAAAAAACCTTTCCAAATTTGAATGGGATTGCAGTGACATCAAGGCTTTTCCTCTTCAATGCCTTTCATCTTTTTCAGACTCTGGCACTCTCCCCACCAGCTTCAAGTCAATTAATTGAAAAGTCATTAGAAAGCCCCTCTGCTGTGAAGGCCCACCTCATCAGCTCCATATCTGGGTCCTTCGAGAAAGAACAGAAGGGCCGATGGCCTCCACATTATTGGTGCTTCTCCCACCTCCACCCTGTTCTGTTCTCAGGTGAGGCTGGTTGTGGGTGACGTCAGCGAGCTGAAGCAAATCTGCTCAGCCCATTAAACATTAACTGAATGCCCACTATGTGCCAGGCATTGAGGTCAGTCCTGACCTAGTGCCCATCCTAGAACATCATCTCATCATCATTTCCCTATTCAGACATGGCAGGTGGACTCAGCTAGTTTGACCAAACAGGTTAAGTTTGTAAGAACAGGGTCTCTCTGTCAGTTTCTTCCGCATTGCAGATGTTTGTTCTGTGGCCCCAGACATGAAATCCCCAGTCATTTCTCTTAGAAAATGCAAGCCATGGTCACAAGGAAAACCTAGAAAACCAGCGTGGGCACAAATCATGGTACAGAAGCAGCTGAAGGAGCCTACTTTCTTGTTGGGGAGTCACTACCCAGAGCACATTTCAACATTTTCTGACTGAAGTTCTAGAGAAAATGCTTCAACTATGTCCACAGCCCAGGCAGAATTTTAGGGATTCAGGCAAGTATATCTCAAATATGCAGGAACTTAGGATTCTATTGAAAGGCATTACAATCTGGAATCACATACTCGCTTCTTTTAAAATTTAGGTATAATTTGTTTTCAGTGAAATACACAGATTTCAAATGTATAGTATAATTAATTTTTGGGTCCCACACCACTATCCTCTGGTTTTTGTAAACCTCTCTTCCTTTAAAGATTCTTTATTATTCCAAAACTTCCATTATATTTTATTAAAGGATAGAAATATTTATCAAGACCATAACTATGAGACAGTCCTCCTCCCCAACAATCTACATACCCACCCCTTTGTGATTACAGCAGCCACCATCAATGCCCTCCCCATCTCCCTTATACCTCTCACCTCAGTTCACTGCACCTGACTTCCAAAGACCCCTACCTGCATCTCTGTGCCTCGCTTTTTCCCATAACTGATGAAGGCCACTACACTCACAGGTTTGGCCTGAAATTCTGGGGAATTAGCAACTTCCAGGAGCGTCTCTCAACAAATGATTCTTAGTAGTTGGGAGTATAAATATATTCCAGCTGCCTCACTCCTCAGGTGGGATAACTCTGAGTTCTATGCATAGCCTCCCAGTCTCCCTTGGGATTCAGCTCCAGTTACTCACAGTAGCAATTCACTTAATAACCCTTCCTTGGCTTCATTCCCTTTCCTAACCCCCTTCTCCTCTCTTCCTACCAGTTTTTCCACCACCTCTCAAATAAACTACTTACACTTGAGGCCTTGTTTTAGGGTTTGCTTCTGAGGAACCCAACCTAAGATGCTCATTCTCAATCCATTTATAGAATCTACAATTTCAGGACAGTAGCATAGGGTTTTTCTACAGTATACACACATATACACATACTAAGGAAAAGGGTGAGAACAAATATTAGGGGAGGTGAAAGCCAGAAACACCAAACCTTGGTTCATGTAGAGTAGGAGTCTATTCCTAACCAACATATGAATTTAGATCCCTCATATCATCCTCCAAGATTAGACAAACATGCCCCAGTTCCCTAGTCTTCCCTGTCACAAAACCTTATGACCTTTCAACATTTTATTGCCCTATTTTGGGAGATTAGCATCATGATTTCTGTTCTTGGGGTTTATTCCTTGACTGCTTCAGTGACTTATTTCTCATTAAAACTTCACCCATGGGCCAGGCACAGTGGCTCACACCTGTAATCCCAGCACTTCAGGAGGCCGAGGTGGGCGGATCATGAGGTCAGGGGATCGAAACCATCCTGGCTAACACGGTGAAACCCTGTCTCCACTAAAAATACAAAAAATTAGCCAGGCGTGGTGGCAGGCACCTGTAGTCCCAGCTACTTGGGAGGCTGAGGCAGGAGAATGGCTTGAACCTGGGAGGTGGAGCTTGCAGTGAGCTGAGATCACACCGCTGCACTCCAGTCTAGGTGACAGAACGAGACTCCGTCAAACAAACAAACAAACAACGACAAAAAAACCCAAAAAACTTCACCCATGAACCTGGGTCATTTCTTTATTTTCTAAAAATGGGCACCAAGCAGTGGACAGCTCTCCAAGCCCAAATCCAGCATTCCTGCCAAGCCAAGCCAGTGCCTTGGGAAGGCATGACGTATGTGTGTGTGTGTACGTGCACTCGCATGTGTGAAGAACTCAAAGTAATTCTATCCAGTGGCTTGAGGAGTACAGACGTAGACTCCTCTTGGCTCTTCCTCCTCCCCTCAAAACCCTACAAGAGGGGACTTCTCATTTCAATACAAAATTGAAACTTGTGTGAATCCTCTTCTTCTTCCCAGACAATGGAATGGAGACAGCACCTCTGAATCCTCCCAAGTGGATGATCTGGCAAAGGTAAGAGGCAAGACTTGTAGGGATTAGGACTGAGGAAAGAGCTAGGGAAATATTTTTATTTCTGCCTGTTTCATCACCACAGATACTGTTTCTCACTACTACAGAGCAACAACATCTATTCAGCCAAGGAAAATAAGAGTCAATGGGAAATTTGAGGGAACTTGTTTGAACAAGATTAAGCTCATGGACCTTATGTCCTGGATGGTCACTCTGGAAGAGCATAGGGATTCCCAAGACTTTCCCTACAAGCCAGGCCTCATTGGACATTTATTTGCTTTAGGTTCACTTCTGAGAGAATGAGCTATCTGTAGAGAAACAGGAGTGGCTTTTGAGTAGAAATGGTGGGCAGGCATGAAGGTGGGTGACATTATCCTCTGATAAGCATTCTGGGAGACTGTGATGTTGAAGACCAACATCATTTAAAGGCCACTGGGAGGCCCTGAAGAAAAGGGCCTTTGGGTGGGACTGTTTCCTTGTGCAGGCACAGCCAGCAGAGTGAGCCTCTAGCTTTGAATTCAGTTGTTGAGGAACAACATAAACATGAATGTCTAAAGAATGTGATCACCTGAAAAACAATAGGAGGCTTTGTTCCAGGCAGAGAGAAAATAAGGGAGCATTCGGTTCTTTCAAATCTTTATGCTGGGGCCAGTAGAGTCTGTTTTCTAGCAGAAGGCTGTTTGAAGTGTGTTTATATGTCTACATAGTGCTGAACCGGTTAAGATGATAAGTCAGAATATTCATACCATCCTGATCTCATGGAGCTGCCCATCATGTAATGCAGGATGATTCAAGGTGGCAATGATATACCTGTTGCCTGGTCTCCCTTACACGGAGAGCTGAACTGAGAGAAACTATGAGGTCCCAAAGTGGGGTAAAGTGCCTGTGGAGAAACTTTTGTCCAACTCTGAACTGGGAGGTTTTTTTTTTTTTCCTCATCGGAAGTCCAAGATACAGAAATTATTCTTTCAAATACAGGAGTGCAGCAAATCTAATCTTGAAGACCTCCTTCCAGTTGGCTAGCCTGTGACCCAGAAATCACTACCATGAATCAATGTGAAAGTGTGCCAAGCCACCCTGAGTAAGTTAAACAGGGCTTGGAAGCAGGCAGCCCAAGGGAGAGAGGGCTGGCTCTGATATCAACCTCCAGATATCAGATTACAAGACTGAAAGGGGAGCCTTTAAGTTCCTTAAACCAGCGGCCTTCAAAATGCAGAGTGTGCACTCTAGGGGTAAGGAAAAGTATTAGACTACGTGTATATGTATGTATATTTATGTACTGTTAAGTGGTCTGTTTTTATGTTTTTTTTAATATAAATTGGGTTTTTCTAGCAGACTCAGATATAAGGATTCAAGGGTAAAGAGTTTACTTCAGAGGTGCAGGGAACCCTGATAGGGTGATGGGGAAGTAAAACATGGAAGAGAAGGAAGCCAATAAAGAGAGAGTTAGCGAGTAACTGGAGCTTAGTCCCATGGGGAGACGCTGCAAAAGAAGCACAGAATGTCCGCTACTAAGTATTCTGGGAGCTGGGGCAAGGGAGCTGGGATATTTACACCTTGGTTCCCATTATAAAGTGAATGAGGGCTCCTGGGAGGTGTCTGAATTCCCTTGCATGTCTGGACTGACCAGGGAGCCAGCAGAGGGGTCTTCTCCATCTTTAGAGAAAGACTGCAGGCAAAGAGATGGAGAATCTGGCAGTTGGCTATCAAAAGAAGGCTTCCTCTAAATGTGAAAGGTTAGGGATATAGGCAGGGGCCTAGAGACTGTTATAGTAAGTAACTTATTAATACAGCAACACATGCATATAATTCATAAATAAATAATATGGATTTTTGTTCTACTTTTTTTCTTCAATTGGGGGGCATGGAGGCCAATGCCTTAGCCCAGGTTCCAGCTAAGAGCACCCTGCCTCACCTCAGCTGACTCAGGAGGCTTGAATCAAGCCTCTCTGCTTAAAGGTCTCTGAAGTTAAGTACTACAATCTCTCTTGGATGCAAAGGCCGGTATGTAGCAGTAAGTCAACCAGTGGGGATGGTGGGTATCCTAGTGGCAGGCAGGGCTCCACAAAGAACATGTTTACATGGACCTCTATCCCATGGTGTTGTATTTCCTTCTGAACACTAGCTCCTCTCCTCTACTAAGCCAAAATCTTAAGGGCTAGCATACATTGGAGCATCTTCCCTTGATGGAACAGCGCTCTCAAGAAGCCACATAGAAAACAGGTAGATTCGCACTCTCTGATGCTTTTGCTACCCTAGACATGAGAAACTGCTTACATATAACTTGGATTCTCCTATCCACCCCTGGGAGACAAAAAGGCATTAGAGTTTTGAAGAAGATTGGTCTTTACTTTCTTTAAGAAATTCTATTTGTTGAATGAATGAGTATGTATATGAATGAAAAAATGAATCAATGAATGCATGAAACAAACTTTAAGTTTATAATAGGAAATTAATCTTGGGGTCAAATGAGAAATTATGAAGACCCATTCTTTTCATGGCATCCCAACACTGTCACCCTTCAAAACAATTTGCACAGCCTGCTCATGAAGGGGTAAATAGCATTTTGGAAGGTAAGAGATCTGGAGGGAACTTTCCCCACCTTGTCGGGTGCCTACTTTGTGCTGATCACTGCCCTAGGACTAGCACATGTTTTCTTGTATATTTAATCCTCCAGGAAGCTTTGAGATAGGTCCCATTCCTCTCATTTCACAGATGGGAAGACTAGCTTTTTAAGAGTGTAAGTATCTGTCAGTAAATCACACAGCCAGTAAGAGGTGGAGCAGGGGTCAGAACTTAGCGCTCTGACTACGAAGCCCATGTACATCGTACTATTCCACAACGCCTTGCTTACGACTCTAGCCAATGGGCACTCTTGGAAAACAGACTTCTGAAAGGTACTGTTACCATTGACTCCACAAAGGTATAGTTGAAGAAATAAAAGCACTTTTGATATGACACTGACATCTCTCTAAATCTAGTAATGAGAAAATATCCTTAATTAATTTTGTCATTGATTATGATGTACATTGTGGAGAACGAGATGGGGCAGGAGGCATAGGCAAGATTGAGTATCAGATATGTGGCTGCTGCCACTGAGGATTAAGGAGTTTGTAACGCCAGGAATCAGTTCTAATTCACCTTTAAATATGTTTTTTCTCTTAAAAATTTATTGTAAGATATTTCAGACATATTGTACTAGGCAAGCCTCTAAGAGCTCCCCCAATGATCCCTGCTTCCTGGTATTCTTGTTGTTGTGTAAATTCCTCCACTTGAGTGTGGGCTGTACCTAGTGACTGACTTCTAATGAACAAAATACAGCAAAAGTGATGGGATGTCACTTTTTTAAGTAGGTTATAAAATACTGTGACTATTCTCTCTCTCTCAAAACCCTCACTCTGATAAATCTGACTGCCAGGTTGTGAGTTGCCCTATGGGGTAGGACACATTGCAAGGAACTAAGGGAGGCCTTTGGGCAACAGCCAGTGAAGAACTGAGGCCTTGGTCCAACGGCCCATGAGAATCCAAATCCTGCCAACAACCATAAGCGTAAATTTGGAAGTGGACCTTCTGAGGCCTGCCAACAGCTATATGAGCAAGCTTGCAAGCAAATCCACCCCCAGTTGAGCCTTGAGATGCTGCAGTCCCAGCTGACACATTAATGCTGCTGGTGAGAGCCTGAACAGAGGACCCAGTTAGACTGTGCCCAAACTCCTGGCCCACAGAGACTTATTTAGACTTATTTAGACTTATTTAGCCAATAAGCTCTGGGGTGATTGGTTATGCAGTGATAGACAACTAATGCAAAAAGGCATAAAGAATAACCTGGTGAATACGTGTGTACTGCCCATGCAGCATGCAACCTCAGAAGAAAAGCAAATTACAAAGATACTTAAAGTCCCTTCCTTGCATTCTACCTTCATCACTTTCCCCTCTTTCCTCTCCAGATGATCTCTGGAACCAGACTGAAATTGAAATGCAAGATATATATATATATATCACTATCAAGCTTTCCAGATTTTTTATATATATATATATATATATATATATCATAGAACCTCCATCACTAAGCATTCTCCCAGAGGCAAAGGAGCTGGGATATTACACTCTGACTCTCATCATTAAGTGGATGGCTCTTGGAGGGTATTTGAACTCTCTCACACATCTGGACGGCCAAGGGTCTTCTCTGTCTTTAGAGAAAGACTGAATGCACACACACACACACACACGCACACAAAATCTCCCTTAACAACAAATAGCTTTGTATATATTTATGTATCTATATATAAATGGTATTATATTTCAGGTATCTTTCTGCGATGAGATATTTTCCTCAACAGTATGATATATATATATCCATGTTCTAAGCCAGTCATCTTTCATTCCTGTATAGTAGTCCACTTTTTGTCACAACACAATTTATCCCTCCTCCCACCAATCATAAGGTATCATATTTTGTTAAGTCATATGAAATTGTCAATGTTCAGCCATTTTTTGCCTACAAAAACAGCTCTTTCGTATGATCCAACCTAACCAATTTTCATACACACAAACAATGGCCCTTTACTGACAATGAAAATGCTACTGATGGTAATTATTATATCATTATCTAAACTGATTCTTGGCATGGGCATCTGAGTCAGACAGCCCTGGCTGTAGAGCCCAACGCTGCCACCTCCTACCAGTACAGCTTTGGGAAAATTATTTAACTTCTCTCCATTTTCTTCATCTATAAAATGGAGATAATGCTAGTAACTACTTTATAGAGCTAAGTGAGGATTTCCTAAGATGATGAACATATAGCCAGGTACATGGTGAGTACCCAATAAGCATCAGCTGTTGCCGTGGTTGTTTCTTTAATCATCTTTGTGATGGACTTAAACCTGACATTGACCCTTTTCCACACTAAGGCTCTATAGAGGAGCTCTCCTGGCGTGGCTATTTGCATGGTCTGTGCAGCCTTCCCTTCTTGCTCCAGCTTGCCCTCCTTGTCTTCCCCAGACTCCTGTTTCTTCTGGCTTTGGCCAGAAATTCCAAGAGAAAATCTTCTCTCATCTCAGATAAGACTTCTAAATCAGCCTGCTCAGATAGAAAAAGCTCGGAATTCTAGGAACAATCCTTCCTGCAGTCCAGATGTTTCTGTCACTCCCAGTCCCAACCTAGGAAGTATTTCAAAAAAAAGAAACAATTGAAAATAAAATCCAGACTTGATTCCCCTCCGTAGGCTAACTCAAAACCCCTTTAAATGTAGTCTGGGATTGAAGGCCAGTTTCAACAGAATGTGTATTTTATCCAAATCCGTCTGCTCTTCTCTCTTGCCAGCAACACATTTTAAAAAATCTAATCTCTGTTTTCTTTACATGAATCTAGACCAAATGTGATTTCTCCCCTGCATGTGAAAATAAATTATTTCAAATGCAATTTTCTCCTCTGGTTTGTTCCTGTTTCTCCAGAGACCTTTGAAGGGTGTAACTCCAGATGCAAGCCGCCTGCTACTGCAATGCCAGCAGGAATTCCTAGGCCCCCAAAACCTCCTGGGGGTGGGTGGAGGAGGGAGTATGGGGGGAATCTAGGCAAATCCCTTAGGCACCTAGGATTTCTGCTTCACACTCCAAGATGGTATCTTAACTTCCCGCATCAGTGAGGATTGGAAGAGTGGAAATTAAGAGCTAGACTCAAAAGGAAAGGTAGAGATCACATTGAGTTCCTCTTATCCTAACATATGCAATCTGTGCTAAGCAGGAGCTAGAGAGAGGAACAGTACTTGGCACCTCTTTTGACCCACTGCTACTCAGAGTGTGTCCCCAGACCAGCAGCATCAGCCCCATCTAGGAGCTTGTGAGAAATGCCAATTCTTGGGCCCCACTCCAGACCTATGGAATCTGAATCCGAGAGTAGGGCACAGCATGTGGGCACTGTCAAGCTTTCCAGATGATGCTATGCATTCTCCACTGTGAGAAGCCCTGCTTTAGGTAGTCAGCCACACGCAACAGAGATTCATGGCCTTGGAGCTCAAATCATTACTGCAGTCTAGTGAGGGGACAGATAAACTACTGAATGGGAAACAAATCCAAACCAAGGTTTGAAAAAAAAAAATGCGCTGCCAGCCCCACTCCCCCACTTCCTGAACAGCCCTCACACAGTCCCCCTCAGCATCAACACAATGGACTCCCTGAGAGGAAGATTCTTCTAACTCAAAGATTAATGGTCACTGTAGTTGTAAACATGGCCAGTGTCCCTTAGAAAACAGCTGTTCTTCAATGAGAACACATGGACACAGTGAGGGGGACATCACACACCAGGGACTGTTGGGGAGTGGGGGTTAAGGGGAGGGATAGCATTAGGAGAAATATCTTCACGTAGATGACGGGTTGATGGGTGCAGCAAACCACCATGGCACATGTATAGCTATGTAACAAATCTGCACATTCTGTACATGTATCCCAGAACTTAAAGTATAATTTAAAAAAAGAAAAAAAAAAAAAAGAAAGAAAGAAAACAGCCGTTCCTTACAGTACTGCAAAATAAACATGAGTCTTCCAGTGGGGCTTCACACTCTTGGAGACAAATACAGTACAATAAAGAATCATTTGGTTGGGACAACAGACAGACACACATCTCAACATATACGGGTCAGTGAACAATGGCTCCTACTGGAATGGTCCTGTTGGGCCAACCACGACACAGTTCCTTGTTCTGCACAACATGCTTTTGTTTAAACTCACAGACCTCTAGCCATTGAAGGAGCTGACTTAAACCTGGCTGGCAAAGAAGGCTTTGACAGTCTAGGGCTGAGACCAGACAGGGGCTGCCCTTATTTGCCTGTTTTTGGCAAATGGCGCCTAACGGTCATCTTCCTTGATGACCTTGTCATCATCACCTTGTCATCCCTGACCATCCTCATGACCCATGTCCCTCTCCAGCTCTGGCCTGTGTATGAGAATACGGAATGTTTAAAAGGTCTCTGCACAGTGTTCTGGGGAAAGGCACTGATGAAACTTAGTCACAGAAGCTTGGAATGAGGAACTCCACCCTGACACTTCACAGCTGTCCTTATGGACAGCAGAAGGGTCTGGAGCAGCTCAGCAAGTCTACAGCAAGGCTCCTGAGTCGACAGTTTCCTTGAATCCAAAACATCTCTTAGTACAACTGCACAGTGGTTAAGAGGGAGACAAATATGGACATGCTGGGCAGCAGAGAGCTGACTAAAGGCCCTGGGGGGGGGGGGTACTCTTTTCCTTAGCTGTGTGGGAGAGTTTTCCCAAAACTCCTGTGAGCCACCAAACTCACAGCTAGAATGGCCAAAATGAAGGAGCAAATTGTAGTTCTTAAGGAAGTTGCCCCCACTGTTCTAGAATGTCTTGCCCCCATTCTGTAGGTAGCACACAGAAGTTCTGTCATGTTGCGTTGTGTTACTTGTCAAGTGGCTCCCAGACACCCAGGCATCCGTAGCCGGGCTCTGTCTTCTCTTTCCAACTCCAGTGGGCCCATTGCAAATATTTGTTAATGGAGCTTGAGGCCTGAGAAAGCAGTCGTCTCCCAAGTACCGCCCCCCCCGCCGCCCCACCCCTGAAACAGGAGTTTCCAGGTAGCCACATGGGCTGCCCAGGGCATGAATAAAGAAAGAAGGAGGCTGGGAGGCAGAACAGGAAGGTCTGGGAGGAGGTATGAGGTCAGGAAAAGTTTGTAGTTGGGTTTTTTTCACTAATAAATCTGATCACTCAAGTTCATTCCTGTTGCTCTTGGCTGGCAGGGCTAAAAAATAAGGTTGAGTCACCAGTGCTGCTCATGACAAGTGCTTCCTGTGTGGGATTTGGGCATTTCTTCTCTATTTTCTTGGCAGAAGGAAGAAAGCAACATGAAGGGATGAAAGAAAGAAGTGAGGAAAGAGTTAATCTGCTTTGTTACCAAGTTCTTAATCCAAAACCCATTCATGCTGGCTGTTAATGTATTATTAAGTACAGTAATGATACCTCAGACCCACCTGGATCAAACCACCCTCAGGGCTCTTAACCATCTCATTGCCAGCTCTCCACACCTCTCACTGGGAGGGCAGGGCCTTGCCATGCTCTTATTCTTGGGAGTCCTGGCTCAGGCCTTGTTCAATTCCATACCCCAAAGGAAAGACCATCTATCTATCTTTCCTGACTCCTCAAAGGAAGTTTTCTAGGCTTTCTGCCCCTTGGTTATAGGCTGTGCCTTAGTTTGGTGGGAGGAGGAGGGTAGGACACCCACAGATAAGAGTGATAGGGTGCTCTGCCCAGGACTGGGGAGTCTCCCAGGATGTGGGACTATCAGCACTAACTCTGGGACAGTCCTGGGCAAACCCGGATGAGTTGGTCACCTAAGAGCTAAAAGCTGTGAGAACTTTGGTGGAAGTAAAGAAGAAGTCCTGTGTTATCGGTCAATTTCTGGAAACAGTGCTTATCAAGCACTAATGTGCACATGGATCACCTGGGGACTGTGCCAAAACGCAGACTCGAATCCAGTAGGTCTGGGCTGGGGCCGGAGATTCTGCATTTCTCACAGCTTCTGGATGATGCTGATGCTTTAAGTATGAAGGATCTAGAATTCCTCTCTATTTCAGGGAGGCCACAACCCATATCTGAGCATCACTCTGCCTTCCGATTCTTCTTCTATTCCTCATCCCAGGACAAATAAATTCTGTTGGTTTGGCATGGCCACAAAAAGAACAGAACACTACTGACCACAGGGTCTGCTAAAATGCATCTGGCTAGGAAGTCACAAACACTGGGGTGGCAGGCACTAGCCTAGAGTTCTTTCCCCACACCCTCTCCCTTAAAGCCTTGAAATTCAAATTTTCAAAGATCCCAGATGGAAGTCTGGGAAAGTTTAACTTTCTTGATAAAAAGGGAACAGATGTGACTAATGCCACCCTCCTCACCTTCTTTCCCCATAGAACACAGACATGATGCTTGGAGCTATAACAGCCATCTTGCAATCATGAGGAAAGGCCAAAAGAATTTCTAAGACACCAAACCCAGCACTGTTCAGCTGCTGAGCCAGTCCCTACAGCCTCTTATCTCTAGACCTTGTGCTCTGTGAGAAAAGTAAAACCCCATTTTGTTTAATGCCCTCCTGCCCCCAAGAGTTCAGGTTTTCTATCCCTTACAGTGGAATGCATTTCAAACTGATATAACTGATCCCTCAGCCAAATACTATTCCCAGCAGATGGTTAGGGTTGGCTGTGTACAGCTATGCAAACTGCACACTCCAGGAGACACCATCCAGAATGCCTTTGGACTTGTGTAGTGCAAAACCTGCATTAAGATGCAAGGTAGCCATGGAGGTAGTGTGGTGTGTGGTCTTTAAAGCCAGACCTTGGTAAAATCCAGTTCCATTACTTACTTTCCTAATTGGTCCTGGACCAGTTAGTAACTTCCCTGAGCCTCAGTTTCCTCCCTTTAAAGAGGAATGATAATGCCTCTTTGGGAGGATTCTTGTAAAGACTAAAGATATGTGTAAAACACCTGGCACAGAGCAGAAACTGTATAAATAGCATCTAAATACTATAACAGAAAACCCATACAATCTGTGCTGGTGGTTGTTTGGAGCACCCTGCATTGAACGGCTGCAGTAATTACAAGGGTCTCCTCCTCCCACAGCTGCAGTGTGTCAGGCCCAGTCTATCGCAGGGAACATCTGTGAAAGGGTGCAGGCAGGGCAACGAACAGGCACAGTGAGGTGAGGGGCACATCAGGGAAGCACGCTGAGAGGCCACCCTTCTTCATTTGATTCTCTGCACTTGTGCATCTGCTGCATGCTACCATTTATGGGACCAGGAGCTTCATCAAGGGGTCCCCCTGCACCCCACCATGATGAAGCTTTAAATACAAGTATTACCAGACCAAGGAGCTCTAACAGATGCCATGGAAACAGGCCATTCTTTTTGTTTCAAGTGCTGCATTTACAGGAGGAAGATCTGACAGGGAAGCTTTGGCCAGCCTAGTGCAGCCATCAACATCAAGACTGCGAGGGAAGGGGGCAGGTTCCAGAGACAATCCATCCCGCTTACTCTAGTCTTCAAGGCTGAAAAAGAATTTGACTTCTGCACCTCAGCTGAAGCACCAGGACTTGAGTGATGATTTGGGTGTCATCCAGAAAGGCATTCTCTGCTCCAGATCCATTCATTCTTTGTAGGAATATTTGTTGAGCTCCTACTGTTCTAGGACCCGCAGGCACAGTGTTAAATAAGGCAAAAACCTTTGCCCCCATGCAACCTACACTCTAGTGGGGGAGGTGGATACTAAACAAAACACATACGCAAAATACATAGTTAAGGGGATACGTGCTACAGAGAAAAATTAAGTGAGGAAGGGGGGTTCAGAGAGCCTAGTAGGTGACAATTTTTAATAGGGCAGTCAGAAAAGGTGAATTCTGAAGGACATAAGGGAGGGAGCCACATGAATATCTGGAGAAAAACTGTTCTAGGCAGAGGAATAGCAAGAAAGAAAACCCTGGGTTGGATGGGCTTGGGGTGTTCTAGGGCCAGCAGGAAGCCAGTGCAGCTGCATAGAGCTGTGCAGACGGGGCAAATGGTAGCAGATACACTGGGCCAGGTCACACAGGGTCTTGTGGGCCACTCCAAAGTGGGCCAGGACTTTGGCATGTACCCTGAGTGAGTTGGCAACCTTTGAATGGTTTTGAGCAGTGGAGAGACGTGATATGACCTCTTTTAAAACGACTATCCTAGCAGTTGTATGCAAAATGGATTCAAGGTGGGCAGAGGGGGCAGTGGGAAGACCATTAGGAGGCTGCCTCAGTAATCCAGGTGACAGGCAACTGTGGCTTGGGTGTCCTCTCCCTCCTAAACTCCAGACATTCAGGGTACCTAGTGGGGCTGGAGCAAAGAGAGGAGCCCCATGGGCATCCAACTAGACCACTTCTGTGACTCCAGGCCAGACCTGTGTGGCTCAGCCCCAGGCCAGCAGGCCAGCCCCTGACACTGGTGTCCAATGGCCACCCCATGGTTAAGCAATAGCAAAATCCAGGCACTCTCGGCCACATCCTGCCTTTGACTGCTCACTGCTGCAACACCACAGTGCCACTAGAGGCTGACCCAGGCATCCACCAGCCTTATCTTTAGTGAGTTAGAATCTTGAAAGCACCCAAACAATAAAACATTCGTCTCCCCAGGATGTGTCTCTGAGAGGCAATGCCAAGTCCAAGGAAGGTTTGAAATGTTCAAAAAGGAAACGCTAAGTGTGTGGTCAGGAACAAGCTCAGACTGCCCTGTGAAGTGAATTCCTTTCTGCCTTGCAAAGCCAGCCAGCTGTGTGTGCGCACGTGCGCATGTGTGTGCATCTTGTACGCATAAGCAAGACAGTAAGAGTTGTGTCTTTGAAGGCTTTGGGTATCAAGAAATCAACACCTTACCTGTTTATTTACATTTATTTTTACCCTCTTAAGAAAAATCATGACCCTACAGTAAGCAGTTTAAATGTCCTGCATTTGAATTTGAGCTCCCCATTAGAAATAATGAATTCAAGGGCCGGGCGCGGTGGCTCAAGCCTGTAATCCCAGCACTTTGGGAGGCCGAGACGGGCGGATCACAAGGTCAGGAGATCGAGACCATCCTGCATGGTGAAACCCCGTCTCTACTAAAAAAAAAAAAAAAAAAACTAGCCGGGTGAGGTGGTGGGCGCCTGTAGTCCCAGCTACTCGGGAGGCTGAGGCAGGAGCATGGCGTAAACCCGGGAGGCGGAGCTTGCAGTGAGCTGAGATCTGGCCACTGCACTCCAGCCTGGGCGACAGAGCGAGACTCCGTCTCAAAAAAAAAAAAAAAGAAATAATGAATTCAATCTTTCTTCCAAATCCCTCGTGATCTCTAAACAACATCCCTTCTTGACCCAAGGGTCCTGTTTAAGTACCCCCATCCAGACCAAAGACGTGGCCCAACTCAAACACACTTGTTCCTTTTCCAGAGCTAAAGCCTTCCCCAATTCTTTTTCTCCCCATCTGTCTTCCTGTTCCCTCCCGTCCCTCATCCCCCAGCTGTTTTCTCTGGTGCTGATATCAGCTGCCCTTCTACCTCTGAGAAGATCATCCTGAGCTTCCTCTTGGAGACTAAATGGTGCCCATTTCTGTAAGAGACTGTAGCAGCACCTGCCACCCTGCCCCCTCAGGCTTCTGCTAAACAGAAACGAGTTTTTCTGTGGTCAGCGCATCCTCACATCCACCGCTGCTGTGAAAAGCTGGCTATAATGCCATTGAGCGCTGGGATGGAAGTTGACACTCTTGTCAGCTGAAAACCTCTAAACAGAAACAGGAGGAGAGCCCTGGGCTTGCAGGGAGGGGCATCTGACAGCTTGCCTTTCTTTTTCATGATGGTGGGGAGGGTGGAGGGTGGGATGAGGCCACATTTTTGCTGAGTGTCTGGGAGGAAGAGATCCAGGAACAACGGGGACAGTTAGCACCAAAGTAGTACTTAAAGGAAAAACTCAGCCCTTCAGGCAGCAAGGCAAGGACAGTGCTTGTTGCCTTCCACAGTTTCCAGAAGAGCCTGTTATCCACAACCACTAAAGGACCTGGCCCTGGCCCTGGCAGACACTGAAGAGGGCTGTTTTTCTGATGCTAATGTGCAGCCCAGCTTTTCTTTCTTTCTTTTTTTTATGAGGGGGCTACTCATCTTGAAACCTTTTTAAATAGGTCTCCCCCTCCCTTTCTTCCAGTCTCTCCACCCCTACCCTCTTTGTTTTTAAGCAGGAAAACTTGTTTCCCCCAAATGCATCCATAGAGATGGGAAAATTAATTTAAACAGACATGTGTCAACCCCGTTCTTAAAAAAAATGGGACAAGTATGATGTTACAAAATTGTACTTCAGGAATCATTATGCATAGCAGAGCATGGTGGTATCTTGATTCAACGTTCACCTTAAAAGCAAGGAGGAGCAGCCATCCCCCAGGGGCCTGTTGTCAGCCCTCTTCCCTTTCCTCTCTCTGCAGCCTGGCTTTTTTTCTGCAATTCGTAGATCCCCTACGATGGGCTTCTGTGAGTCCTCTGAGGCTGTTTGGAAGATCATGCATGGATGTGGTCCATATACACATGTGTGGCATGTACAAGCATGTATACATTAGGATGTGTATACAAGTGTGTGAGAGAGCATACATGTGTGGGGGCACATGCATGTCTATATGTGTATGTGCATGCAGGGATGTGTGTGTGTGTGTATAGTGCATGTGCATACATGCATGGCCCTAGTTTCTAGCAGTCTTGAATCTCTCCTGTCGTAAACTCATCTTTTCTCCCATCATCTCCAGGTCAAGAACTCATATGATTCTACTACGTTACTACCCCTACCCCAGCCTCTGTTCCCTGGGGATCCACAAAACTGGCACATAGATGGAGCTCAGGAAAAATGTGCTGAATGACTTCAAGCAGTCTGTTAGATAGCACTGGTGTGAGACCCATCTGCACCCCAATCTGCATGGGAAAAAAAAATTCATTCATCAAATCTAGTCTTCCTTCTGGTTTCCTGGATCTTAATGGCCTCACCATTTTTCTTATCAAGCTCCATGTCCTTGACACCTTCACAGTTAGCCTCCCTCTAGCCAGCCAGCTCCCAAGTGGAAACAAGCCTCCAAAATGTATCTGGTATCTATTACATCCAGCAAAAACTGTGTGCAAAATGGCCCTTGGGTCCTCCCCACCTATGCTGATTCTGGCTTGGCCTTGCAACTTGCTTTGGTCCACGAGACAACAGCAAGTCTGACTCAAGCAGAGACATGAAGAAACACCTGTACTTCCAGACTTGTCCTCTCACGCTTGCTTCTGGTGGCCCTTCCATCACCATGTGAACAAGCCCGGGCTAGCCTCCTGGAAGGCACAAGACCACATGGAGAGTGGACCCAACAATGCAGCTGCCCCAGCTGAGACGCCGGCCATGGAGGTGAGGCCATCCTAGACCTTCCAGCCCTGCTGAGTCAGCTCAGACCAGGCAGTCTGCCCAGCTGACTCACAGGATCATGAGAAAGAATAAGTGTATGTGACTGTAAGTCACTAAGTTACAGCAAGAGATAACAGATACACCTGCATTACTTCCCCACAGTCACCACCTCTAACATTTAGCCTCATTTTTCCCAACTCAGATAAAATGTCTATAGAAAACAGAAAACATTAAATCACATTTGGTTATATATTTAGAACTTCCCTTTATTGAAAGGAATCAAACTATATAAAATCAGGACTGTATGAGAGATGCTAAGTTAAATGGGTCACCATAATGACAGCCTAGAGACATGCAGAGTATGGCACAGAGTGGGCTCTCAATGAATACTGACTGGACTCTGAGCTCATCTAATCTGATGCCTGATTTTACAGATGAGAAAACAGAGGCTTAAGGAAAGTATGTGGCTTCCCTCAGTCATGTAACTAACGGCAGGACTCTCCTGCAACATGATGCTCAATACACGAAAAAAGGGGGTATCCAGATGACTCATGACTTGCCTGGATCAGAGGGGTGGAGATGTGCTCAGCAGTGCACACTGTTCACTGCTTTGAATCCATAGAGTCTGTCTGGTTGTTTGTGACTGGCACACAGCAGGTGCTCAATTAATGTCAAATGAGGACACCCATGTGGAAAACTTGTTACTCTAAAGGAAAAAATCATACCTGCAGGGCCCTTCTTCTCCACTCACACAGAATCATGGAAAATGTACCACCTTCCCCATGCGAGAAAAAGTTTAGCTCTGAGCACCCTGCAGCAAATGCCTAAAGGGTGCAAAGAAAAGGAACAGACTGCCCCTGGACCCCAGGGAGGAAAGCAGAGGCCTCCAAGAGGCCAGCGTACATTGACTGCCCTCATTTATTTTATACTTTTCTCATTTTGTTGAGTCAAGGTCAACCTCTACGTGATCTGCCCTCTGATCAGTAGAGCAAGTCCAGGCAGCAGAACAATCAATGATCTCCATGCCATGCCAAGGACGTGTTAAATGCCACTTTCTCCTCCTCTCATTTTTCTCCAATGAGAAAAGCTAAACTCATTTCTACACAATCTTTCAATGGCAGCAGCCAAGAATAAAAAAGCCCTGTGTCTTTAATCCCAGACCTTTCAGTGTTTCTCCATTCCTTGTTTCATTTACGTCATGTGCATATATGTGTGCGTATGCATGTGTGTGCCATGTGTGTACAGGTGTGGCGTGATCTCCTTGTGGGCAAGAACTGCCTTATTTATAGCTCTATCTCCAGTACCAAGCACATGCCTGGCATTCAGTTATGTGCTCAGTGAACCAATGAATGAATGAATAGATCATACTCAGAGGTTTCTCTGAGCGAGTGACCCCTTGAAGCTCCACTGTGGTTGCACCATGTAGCCAAAACATAAATTGTGTGAGCTTGAAACAAAGCCCCTGCACCATTTATTAAGTCATTGTCTCTCAGTTTCAAACCCACTTTTTCTATACTCTGCTCTGTGATACCAGGGCTGGGACTCTGCACACCTCATTTCTGTTTTGCCAGCTGCACCCTGTTTGGCCCTGCCAGTAGGAGAATGAGACAGAGGCTGGCAGGATGGAGGAAGAAGGGGCTTGTGCCTCCCTTTCCTCCTGTTTCCATGAGCATTCCCTAATAATAGCCCTTCATTCAGGCATGGCAATTGGCCCCAGAATCTAGTCCCTTTTTTTGGCAGTCCCTGAGCTTGTCTCACTGTACCCCTTCTGAGACACCAGTACTAGCCAGGCAGCACTTCCTCCTCAGGTGTCTGGATCTCAGCTCTGCAGGGTATTAACTTCAAAGTTTTCATAACCTTAATCCCCTCCCTTTGTCAGCCCAGTCTTAAGGGTGGTCACTGCTTTCTGCAGTTCCCATCTCTGCTACGCTTTCTGCCTCTTCCATCCTCTAAGATCTGTTTAACCAATGCCTTCTGCTAAATTCTCTGTTAAAATAGTTGGCATGTTGCTCTTCTATGGGCTGAATTCCAACTGCTATGGGAACTATGGTGTTTGTAGGGGCAACAGCACCTTGTGTACTCCCCCAGAAGATTAGAACTCAGGCACAGTGACCTCTGCTTGGACTTGAATAGGACCCTTCCAAATCTGGCTCTGACCTAGAGAACAGACAAAATGCCTCATGCCTACAGTAAACAGGACACAAACAATGTCCATGAGCCTGGACATTGGCCAGTGTATGGAGTATCTGGACAGCAGACACTCCAAAAATATTTACTGAACAAATGAATGGGCCCATGGCAGACACAGCTATGTGCTCCTCAGGCAGGAGCCGGACTACATTTCCCAGTTGCTCTTACAGTCAGCGGTGCCCATGTGAATGAGTCCTGGCCAATGTGATGTACACCACTTCCAAACCTGACCCACAGACATCCCCCACCGGTGAGACTCCTCTGTGGACTGGCCAGTTATAGATGATCCAACGGAAAACTCTAGAGTGGAAGAGCCTGGTTTCCGAATGACTAGGTGGAGGACCTCCTGCCAAATGTTGAAACAGAAAACGGTGAAATGGGGCTATTAGCAGAGCAAACAATAAATGTCTATTGTATTAAGCTGCTGAGATTTGAGAATTGCTTGTTCCAGCAATTAGCCTCCCCAGATCAATAAAGAAGCCAAGGGCACGAGTTTGATCTCTAGTCCTGGCCATCACACTCTTCAACTCAGGCTTTGGGGCATGAAGGTGGCTAAGGAGGAATTTGGATGATCAGCACAAGCTCATTTCAACACCTGGAGGAACAGCTCAAAGGGCACAGCCACCTGACAGCAGGTTCCTGCCCAGCAGGGAGGGCACATGATTACAAGGAGTTCTTCCATCCTGAAAACGGAGTCAGCCAGTTTTGGGGCCTCACACAGATAAATCTATGGAATGATTAACTAAATTGACTAGCTCCTGCAGAGTTAGTGTCGCTGGAACTCTTCACAGAATAACAAAAGATCATCTGCCCGGGATGACTTTAGACATTGAACTTGGAGGAAATAGACTGAGCTAAGTGATTTTTTTCAATTAATAAATAAAGTATTGTCCGGGTGTGGTGGCTCATGCCTGTAATCCCAGCACTTTGGGAGGCTGAGGCAGGTGGATCACCTGAGGTCAGGAGTTCAAGACCAGCCTGGCCAACATGGCAAAACTCCGTCTCTACTAAAAATAAAAAAATTAGCTAGGCATGGTGGCGGGTGCCTGTAATCCCAGCTACTCAGGAGGCTGAGGCAGGGAGATTTGCTTGAGCCCGGGAGGCAGAGGTTGCAGGGAGCTGAGATCGTGCCGCTGTGCTCCAGCCTGGGCAACAGACAGACACTCCATCTCAAATAAAAATAAATAAATAAATACATACATACATACAGTATTTTTATTGGAAAAATAGTACATGGTCATTGAGAAAATAATTAGAAAATCAGTAGAAGGAAGAAAGTCCATAGATGTACCATTGCACCATCCAGACAAATCAATGTCAAATGCTGATACATTTTCTTCTTGAATTTTTGCCTGGTTTGTATTTTTTACATGTTTATGATTATACACAAAGCATCACAGTTAAAAATTGAGTTCAAAATGTCAGATTCAAATCCTATCTCTGTCGTTTTCCAGCCATACAACATTGAATAAGTCACTTCACTTTTTTGTGTCTCCATTTCTTTATCTATAAAAGGGGGACAACGATTTTAATCTCATTCAATTTGTAGCAAGAATTAAATGATATTATACACGATAATACTTAGCATAGTGTCTGCCTGGCTGAGACAAAGCACTTAAGAGGTATCAGCTATAGTTATAGGCTATGGACAGACTTATCAATCTTGATTGAAAGAAAATAGTATCTAGGTTTTCTGACTATAAAAGTGACATTTCCTAATTGTGGGCAATTAGAAAAATCTGGAAAGAAATTATAAGAAAGAAACCATTATTTATAGATGCCCTGCAGCTCCATCTCTTTATCTTCATTTTGGCCTTGAAGGGCCCCAAACCAAGGTACTCCTAGAATCCAGGTACTTTTGAATGAAGTAGCTCCTGGTATCAAAAGGAAAAAGAGGAGGGGGCATGGAAAAGGGAGCAAAATCCTGAACTCTGAAGAAAAGCACTGACACAGCAAGATGTAAGGGGAAATTGACAGGACATGGAGAGTCATCTAGCCTCTTATTTTGATAGTAACAGTCTTTGATTGCATGTCTCATGACTACAAAAAAAAAGAACTGCCTACAGAGTATTTCTGAAGCACCCTTATTTCCCCCCTGCAAGAGCTCTGTACAAGAGAAGCAGACAATGAACATGTTTTCCTTCCATCAGCTCCGTCTGCCTCCCCTGGGAAGAGGAACCTACACTTATCTGTGACTGGAATATGTTCTGACTTCTAAGTAGCATCAGGTTCAGCAGTGGGATCAACCTTCAAGCTCTGAGCATTTTCTAGTTATGTTAGTTTTTCTAGACATTAGCTTCTGCCTTCTCATCTTATCAATGCTTAGGATGATGTTAAGCACTCATTCTGTAGCCAAATGGAATAGGAGTTGCAGGCAGGTAAAGCAAGAACTAAGATGAAATGCATTGCATCCATCCCTCAAATGCATCAGAATATCTGTTGCCCTGTGGCTTATACCAATGCTGCCGCTCAAAGTGTGGTCTGTGGACCAACATCACCAGTATCACCAGGGAACTTGTTATAAATATAGACCTGTAGAATCAGAATCTCTGGGGGCAGGGCTCAGAAATCTGCACTTTGATCAACTCTCCTGATGATTGCTATGAACTAAAGTTTGAGAAGCACTGGTTTATGCCACCTCCCCCAGA
Organism: Colobus angolensis palliatus; assembly: GCF_000951035.1. Classification (NCBI taxonomy): domain Eukaryota; kingdom Metazoa; phylum Chordata; class Mammalia; order Primates; family Cercopithecidae; genus Colobus; species Colobus angolensis. Next base: position 3,600,554 of record NW_012115021.1, read on the forward strand.
GGATAAAAAAGTATGAAGACATTATTAATAATATACAAGTAATCATAACAGCTAACATTAACTGAATAAATACTATGTGTTATTACTTATATCTCCTTTACTCCTCATAAAAATCCTACAAGCTAGATATAATTATTCTACCCATTTTGTAGACAAGACAACTGGGGCCTAGAATGATCATATAACTTGTTCAAGGTTATCCAGCCTAGAAGTCATGGATCCTGAGCTTGAACCCAGGTCTGAGTACTACATATATCAACTTTCTCTCTCTCTCTCTCTCTCTCTCTCTCTCTCTCTCTCTCTCTCTCTCTCTCTCTCTCTCTCTCCTCTCTATCTCTCTCTCCTCTCTCTCTCTCTGGATTCAGGACTTCCACAAGGAAAATTTCCCTTTGTGTCATTTTGTAGAAGCTCTACCTTCTCTGGATTCAGGCATGTGAATAATAAATGCTTCTGAAGCTGACCCAGCAAGCCACAACTGCTTAGAGAAAGAAAACTGCAAGGAAATGGCCAACCCCCTTCAGTGTCTTTGGCATTAGTTGTAATGACAGCTGGGCAGGTTCAAGCATCCTCAGGCCACTGCTGCAGTGGAACTGGTTGGCACAACCATGGTGGCATGCTTGGCACTGTCCTTCTTCCTGCTGGCATGGGCCAATGCCAGGAAGGAATGAGCACCAGTGCCAGGCAGTGATGCCAAGCTTCCCCAGTGGGCTACTTTGCCGCAGCAGGTCAGACAAGTGGCAGAAATGCAAAAACCGCTCCTCTGCAACTGGGGGGCAGGCATGCAAGTACACAGAACCCTGGCAGGCTATCCACAGGCTGCTTCAAAAGGCTCTGGCCATCTTACAGGACAATGTTGGCAGGGAGGCAGGGCAGAGATGGCTGGTGGCAGGCCTGGCTCTGTAATGGATGTCAAGCAATCAGCAAACAATGACTTGTCAAACCAAGAAGATCAAGCCCTCCTTGCCATGCCTCTTTTGAAGCTTTAGATGTTCCTACTGGGGAGAGCTAGATATTGGTGAGCTAGTAATGTTTGGAATTTTGGGGGAGCTGGGTTTTGAACCTAGTGTTTCCAATCAAGGTCTGCTAGGGTCCAAAGCCTCTGTTCTGTCTACTGCACAAGGATAAACTTCCCTGGGGGTGCTTCAATTTTAGGGCAGAAAGGTCCCAGACATGTGCTAGGAGCTACAGAAGGGAGGAAAAAGAGAAAACATTGTCTAATCGCCACTGATCGATTCATTTGATAATTTTGTTTAGCATCTACTATGTGCCAGGCACAATTCTAGGCACTGGAGATACAGCAGTGAACCAGACACAGGTCTCTGCCCCCATAAAGCTTATATTTCTAGGCACTGGAGATACAGCAGTGAACCAGACACAGGTCTCTGCCCCCATAAAGCTTATATTCAAGAGAGGCCAAGCAGAGAAGCAGAAACATGGTGTAAAGTTAAATAAAGCAATTATATGCTATGTCACAGAGCATTAAGGACTGTGGAGAACCATCAAGCAGGGAAGGAGGACAGAGAAAGGGAGTGGTTGTGTGATGTTTTAAATGGGGTGGTTGGGAAGGGTCTCACTAACCAATAAGGCAAGATATGACTCTCTCCTAAAGAGGAAAGAGCTAGAACCATGCTTTCAGGGGAAAGCATTCCAGGCAGAGAGAACAGCAAAGGCAAAGGCCTTGAAGGAAGACCCTGCATATATGGTAGGCTTGAGAAGCAACAAGGGGGCAATGCAGTGGGGCTGCAGTGAGAAAGAGGAAAAATGGTAGAGGTGTCATCAGAGAGGCATGTGGGTAGAGGGCATGTGCCCATCATGTAGACTCCTGTAGTTGCTTGGGACTCTGGCTTTTACTAGAAATAAAATGGAAAGCCAAAAAGCCTGGCTGAAAGGGAGGCAGAAAGGCAAGGGCAATGGCTAGCCAGGGAAGCAAGAGACAGGGACAGTCACTGTACATCCAACCTGGACATCTAATGTGCTCCCAGGAAGAAGAGAAGTGTACGCCCCACTTAAGAGCAAAGAGAAGCATTTTTGATCTGTCTGTGCAATATTGGGCACCCAGAGAAACGCTTTCCTGGCCTCAGAAAGGTTGGCTTCCCCATAAGCTAAGGAAATTGATAAGAGCATGACCAGAAATCTGCCTGGGGAAGCCCCTTCCCACTTTGCACATGTTCATGGCTTCCTGCTCCATAACACCTATGACCCGCTCCCTGAGGGTGTTCTCTGGTCACCGGAACACAGAAGTGCCAGGGACTCAACATCTCCGGGAGCAGTTAGCAAAGGCGAGGAATTAGGAAGAACACCTCAGCTTCTTCACCCCCTGGGCAGGAAACCCTGAAGTGTGTTCTGCTTAGTTGCCCAGAGGTCCCCAGTAGGACGGAGCCCCAGTTGCCCATGCTAGGAGCCTACTCTTTAGTGCACCTATGTCAGCTTCCTTCTCATCCCTGTGTTACCTCTCCAGTCCCTAACCACTGCTTCCAGGATCCCCCCTGAGCATTTGCTCTATTCCTCGTGCCATGTCTGCTTTTAGAGGAAGCCAACCTAAGACACTGACAGAGTCCAGGAAAGGCAGTGCACTTTTACAGGTCTCAGCTCCTGCACCTGAATATGAGGGTGTGAGACTATATGAGTCCAGGAAACTTGCCAGCCTGCAGATGAGGAAATGCACAAACCTGAAATCTGAACTCAAGAAGTTCATGCTCCTGACCTAACTCCACTTCCACCCTCTCTCCTCTCTGCGAAAGGGCCAAAGTCCCACTAGCCCTGGGAATGCTTGGCCTTCTGCAAGAGGGGGGCACTGGAGGCCTCCACAGCCAGGCTGAGCAGGAAGCCCTCCTGCCCGTGGCTGGCTCTGCAATTCTCCCCTTCCTGTGGATATGCTGGGAACAGCTTCCCTTTTGTTTTCCCCTCTGATCCCCATCTGCTCAGCAACTGCCCAAATTCAATTCAGGCGTCGCGTGCCCCCAGCCTCCAGTCGGGCATTGTCTCTTAGGAATCACTCCAATCCCCCCAAACAAAAGCCCTCAAATCTGAATAAACCCTCTGACATCAGCCTGGCGGGTCAGGAAGCTGAGCAGGACAGTCACCACACCCACCTCTTTTAAACCTTTTGGCTTTGCTGACCTTTGTCTAACCCCTAATGCAACGTAGTCTCCTGTCACTGCTAGGCCAGATGCCACATTTCCTACTTGACTTAGCTACCCTGCTGAGCCAACAGGCCACCTCCATTCTGGGGGGACGTGATACTTTTCTTTTTTGAAGTTCAACTTTGTCCTTTTACAGAAATTCACCTCTAAAGTATCTGATTTTTGAGAAGTTAGCTCAGGGTAGCACCAGGCAGGACCCTGTCCTTATCTCTGCCTGGGACAGGCTAGGAAGCATATTACTGGAAATTTTTCAGCTACATAATTTACTTCCAATTCACTTTGCTTTCTCCTCCTCATCCAAAGAGATTCTGTCTTCTTCTAGGTGTAGATTTGCCCCTTTAAACCTAAAGAGATTCTGTCTTCTTCTAGGTGTAGATTTGCCCCAGTTTAAACCTTTAATCACAGGAATTTCATTGTTCATTATGCTTGGATCACATTTAAAGGTAAAGCTCTCATCTCCTAATGGTGCTTTTGATCGAACTTCACTGGTCAGTTTTGCTTATTGCAAAACCTAACAGAACAGGCAAAACATCTACCAGAAACTTCTCTTCAAGTTTGATGCCATATACGTGCCTGAGATGGGAGAGATGGAAGGAAGGTGCCCCACTTATCTTTTTTTTGTAAATTGGTCTTTGTCTGGCTTGGACATGACAAGAGTCTTTGCTTTGCTTTCCATCTGGCAAGTCTTTGCTGCTATTTCAATACATTTCATGACTCATATTTCAATTTATCTCCACAGTTCGATCACTTTATGGAAAATCAAGATTAGAATTCCCCAAAAGTTTCCTTCCTGGAAAAATTCAACTCACCATACACCATAAAAGCCTGGTAGCATGGTCTTCAAATACCTTCTTAGAACAGAAAAAAAGGGGCTTTGCAAAGAAACATTCTCAAAGGTTTCATGCAATGAACAAGAACAACTTGTTGATTAGTCAACACAGTATACATTTATAGAAAGTTTCCTATGTGTCAGACAGTGGCTAGGTGTGTGGCATAAGTGAGACCTATCTTGCCCACACAGGAATATACTTTTAGATTTCCTTAAAGAAAAAGAAGCAATTTATTGGGTTCCTCTAACTTTTCTGTAAGAAACAGAAAGGAAAATGGTGATGATCCCAAACCACCCCACTAGCAGAACAACAAATGGCTCAGGAATAAATCAATAAATCACAAATCTGACTCTGACTCAGATGGAGCAAACCTTCCAGTACTTTTTCCTTCCCTCTATACTCTACACATGGATCTCTGACTAGGTAGAGACAGCTGGGGATGTTGTTGCCCAGGGATGAACTGGCTCTAGGAAAGAGCCAGTATAGGTTCGAATGCAAGTTTCTGTTTGTTTGTTTGTTTTGTTTTGTTTTGTTTTTTGAGATGGAGTCTCACTCTGTCACCCAGGCTGGAGTGCAGTGGCGCAATCTCAGCTCACTGCACGCTCTGCCTCCCAGGTTCATGCCATTCTCCCACCTCAGCCTCCCGGGTAGCTGGGACTAAAGGCACCCACCACCATACCCGGATAATTTTTTTGTATTTTTAGTAGAGACGGGGTTTCACCGTGTTAGCCAGGCTGGTCTTGATCTCCTGACCTCGTGATCCACCCGCCTTGGCTTCCCAAAATGCTGGGATTACAGTCATGAGCCACTGTGCCCAGCCCGAACGCAAGTTTTTAAAGTTCATCACCAGCTACAGACACAGGGAAGATCTGTCAAATGAATGAAGGGGGAACTTGGCCAAGGAGTTTAGGGAAGCAGAGGGAATGAGTTAAATGCTCCCTTCTTCAACATTTCAGGAAGGAGGCAAGTCAGTAGTTATTTCTGACAATACAGAATCTATTCAAGAGTTACCAGCTGGGTGCAGTGGCTCACACCTGTAATCCCAGCACTTTGGGAAGCCAAGATGGGAGGATCACTTGAGCCCAGGAGTTCAAGAACAGCCTGGGCAATGTAGCAAGATCCCCTATCTACAAAAAGTTTCTAAAAAAAATAGCCAAGCATGGTAGTGGGCGCCTGTGGTCCTAGCTACTTGAGGGGCTGAGGCAAAACGATTACTTGAGCCCAGGAGTCCAAGACTGCAGTGAGCTATGATCACACTGCTGCATTCCAGCCTGGGTGACAGAGCAAGACCCTGTCTCTAAAAGAAAAAGTTACCATTCAGCCACTCCTCACCACTCCCCAGACTGAAACATACCATGGTGGGCACTATCCCAGTCTGAGGTTCTTGATCAATCAACTTATCTTAGAATGTCAAAACTAGAGCAGACTTGAGAAATATCTGTTAGCGGTGGTTGACCAGGGATGGTGCTGCCCCCTACAGGTATATGGCAGTGTCGGGGGTGCTTTTGGTTGTGACTAGGAGAGGGCCTCCCTTACTGCTTCTAGTAGGCACAGAGATTCTAGATGACCTGGAATGCTCAGTTCATCCCATGCAACAAATCATTGTTCCACCTGATCCACCTATCACACCCCAGTTGAATCAACCTGTGACCATCATTTTACAGAGGAGGGGCAAAATCTCAAGAAATGCCCAAGGTCAGAGGAAACAGTGAGACTAGGGTTGGTAACCCAGGTTTTACATTGTACTTCAGTGAAAGAGATCATTCCTTCTTTTTTTTTTCCCAGGGTCACTCTGAAATGTTGCCTTAGTATGAATTTCCCCAAATGCCAACCCTGAGACAAGGATTCAAGTATAAATGATATGTTTGGGAGATGCTTTCAGGAAACATAGTGGAAGAGGGGGTAAGTGAGACGGGGAAGGGAAGGAAGCCATAAAGTTAGGTTATGAAACAGGTTTCTGCCACAGGCAACCGAGGTTCAATCTTGTTTGCAGACTCTGGAAGACACTGTAGTACACAGCTCAGAATCGGCCCACCTGAGAAGTGAGGAAGCTAGGGTATTGACTCTCCAATTCTCATCTTTCATTGACTGAAGGCTGTTCAGGAACATTAATCCCCAGCTACTCTGCATCTGCCCTGCTCGAAGGCTGACAGAAAGCCCTCAGGCAGAGAACTGCAGACACTGCAGACACTTGGAGCAGGACACTGCCCAGGTGTGCACTGGGACACCAGATGCCAAGAACTTGTGGGTGGGCACCAATAGCATCTGCTAGAAAAGCAAGGACCAACATTGAACATGAGTCTGGGCACTTATTCAGTTCCTGAATCAAACAACCAGGGCTTGTGGAAATTGTTGGAAATTATTTTTTATACACTTGCCTTTATGTTTGGAAGAGTCCATACAATTAAATTTTGGAACCTCACAGTGGATTCGGCCAAGGGTCCCTCATGAAGCCATAGACCCTGGGGAGTTGCCATTTATGGGGCCGCTAGAGTCATTAGAGTCATAACTATACTTTTAATTTCTCTCTTTGAAGAGGTTGCTGCTTTCTGAGCTCTTGTCCCTAACTTTCAAAACAGGAAAGTTACAGCAACACAAAAGTCCACCAAAAGCCACCGAGGTCTCGAACATGAGGGTGTGTGCTAGCTAAGCAAAGGTAGCTATGGGCCTGGGGGAAGAAACACATGGCATTATTTCCCAAAAGTCAATGTCCCAGGCATCGCTAACAACACTGGCCTGCTTGTGACCTTCTTCTTCAGGAGTCATTCTCTAATGTTCTCTCGTCAAAATATACAATTTTCTGCTCATGAAATCAACTCATAGTCTCAATCCTATGAATTCCTTCCAAAGACCCACTGGCTGCCAGGGCATCATGAATGCATCCTGGACAAAGTGTGTTAATGTCAGAGTAGACACACGTGTGCACGCATGCACGTGCGTACACACACAATGACCTTTCAGGCAACAGTCTGAAGAAGGCTTTCTTCCTCTCAGTAGGTGAGAGAACTCATCATCAAAAGGGAGAAAAAAGTAAAATATCACACTTATAGACTCCCTTAATTAGGTTTTGTAATTAATTCTGTTCAGTGCTGACAAGACTTTTGCTCAAGAAAAGTGCATATTGATGGGAAGAGAAGAGAAACAACAATTTATTGGACATAGTGTTAGACATTTCTGTACTTATGTCCTGTAATCTTCAAAACAGCCCTCAGAATAGGCATTACTATTAACCTCATAGTGCAGGCCATGAAAGCAAGACTTAGAGAGGCTGTGGGGGCTGCTCAAGGTCATGGGACCCAAAGGGCTGTGTCAGGAAGCAAACTCAGTTCTCCAAGACCCAAAGTCATGCCTATGACCCCAGCCCTGTCCATCTTCCTAGCAGGAGTCAGCACTTTGTGCTCAGTACTTGAAAGTGATTATTCCCTGATTGCTCTACAAGTATTAAACCCATAATTTTAAAAGTCAACAAGGCCAGGTGCAGTGGCTCACACCTGTAATCGTGGCACTTTGGGAAGCCGAGGCAGGTAGACTGCTTAAGTTCCAGAGTTCAAGACCAGCCTGGGTAACATACAGAGACCCTGTCTCTATAAAAAACACAAAAATTAGCCAGGCGTGGTGGTGCATGCCTGTAGTCCCAGCTACTTGGGAGGCTGAGGCAGGAGGATCACTTGAGCCTGGGAGGTCGAGACTACAGTGAGCCATGATCGTGTCACTGCACTGCAGCCTGGGTGACAGAGCAAAACCCTGTCTCACTTAAAAAAATAAAAAATAAAAATCAACGAGCAGCCTTACAAAAAAGGTTGCCAAAAAATGTGTAAAGGACTTAAGCACATAGACTCACACACTGGAGACAATTCCATATAGAGCTATGCCAATGACTTTCACTTCTCTAAGAGCTTTGGCCCTCTCCCATGTCTTTGCTGCCCCCACACTACTGTGTGGTGGGCAGGGCAGACACTTGCCAGTAACTTACCAGCCTTTTCTGGTGATGGTTGTTGTTCATTATAGAAGAATCCGGGTAGGTCTTTGGTAGGCCCTGCTCTGCATAGCTAATACTCATCATAACAATAGATTCAGCAACTCTATACTACGGGCATTGTGCTGAATGCCCCACACACAGGATTTTATTTATTCCTCCCCATGGCTCTACTGGTAGAAGCTATTATACCCATTTCATAGATAAGAAACTAAGGCTTAAATAATTTAAGAAAAGAGCGCAAGTTACCCACCAGTGAGTGGCTGGGTCAAGGTTTGAACCCAGGTTAGCAGTTAGTTTACTTCAGAACCCCAGCCCTAGCCCCTTCCTTGGTCTGGGCTTTCTTCCAATAATGTTGGCATTTTCACTGAAGGACCAAGATCTCATCCCTTCCTGGGAGACATTCTAGAGACCATATCTCATGGTGACATCTCAGGTGCTCTGAATCTGCTCTTGTCTTTGTAAAGGAGGAAGTCTTCAAAATGCACAGTGAGGGGAGCACTGAGGTTAATACTAAACTCAAGGCACACTTCTGGTGCCATCGTCCATACTGTTACTGAATTCTTTACTGCTAGGAAGTTCTCCAGGGACCTTTTCTCCAGGGAAATCTGCTTTTCCTCCCTTCAAGGGCAGGGACTGTATCATTCATCTTTGTTTCCTGGGGCTCGGGTCCAGTGCCTGGCATATAATCAGGGCTGAAGAAGTGTGCCTCGATGGGTTGATTCATTTACATAGAAATGGCTTCCGCTTTGCACAAATTAAAACCACAGCAAAGAAGTCTTCCTGACCTTGAGGGCCCATTCATGCTACCAATTATCTAAACATTCAGAGCTGAATTCTTATCAATTTAAAACAATTGTTAAAAGGCAATTGTTATAGGTTTGGGTGGGAGTCTGGTTTTCATTTTCCAGTATCATATTTTAGGAGACCCATGCTCCTACACACCCCCAATATGGAGTGGACAGTCTATGTTGGGTGTGAACCACTGCATGGAGTTGCAAAGGATCCCACTGACGTCACCAACAAATATTTGTTGGGTGCATTCTAGATACCAGCTCCTGGGGACACAAGAATCAACACAAATGAATGGGTCCTCACTCCATGGAACTTATAGTCTAGCAGGAGAGACATGCATTAATCCAGTTGTCACATTTTGGATATATAACTGCATAGGGCAAAAAGCACTATGAGGATAAGAAGGAGAGTCAATAACAAAGGAATCTCACTGGCTGGGGAAAGTCAGAGGAAGCGTCCCTGGGGAAGCTTGAGGGGCCATTGGCAGGATTCTGAGGCACTAAGCAGGTGAGGTGAGGCTGGAGAAAGCACCTCAGCTTGTGCAAAGGCCGTGTGGGGGCCTGAAAATAGGCCAGTGTGACTGCAGCACAAAGCCAAGGGAGGGCAGCAGAGAGAAAGACAGAAGCATAGCCAGGGCCCACCCTAGGGGCCTTCAGGGACATGCTCAGGATTGTAGTCTACAACCAATGATGTCACAGAAAGAGCTGAAGCAGTGGCAGAGGAGGGGGAGGGAGTAATAGTGCGGGAGACTTTGAATAGGTCACTTGGACTTGATAGTAGAAAAGACTGGACAAATGCAAGAGAGGCTACAAGGAGACCTCCAAAGACAGTTGCAGGAGAAGATGGGGCTTAGACCACAGGGGTGGTAGTTAGGGTAGAGGGCAGAAGAGGGATCTGAGAGATACTTGGACAGTGAAATGAATGATCCTGGTGATGGATTAGGGGGATAGTGAGGGAGGGGGAGGCGCACTTCGAGCTTGCAATCTAACTGGGAAGGCTGGGGCACCAGGGGGTGAACTGGGGGGCCACTGAAAGGGGATGGGAAAGCTCAGAGTGGCCAGGAAAGGAAAGTGTGAGCTTGGATTCACAGCTAGGAAATGGGGGAGGTTCATAAAGGGGAGGAACTGGCCTCTCCAAAGGGAGGAAGGGGAAGGGAATTGAAAGCATGAGGCAGGGGGCAAGGGTGGCCTGGCTGGTGTGAGGGTTTCCATGGAGAGAGAAATAAAGGCTGCCAGAAGGGCCAGGGTTCCTCCAGAACAGCTATTCCCAAGGTGTGCTCCTCCACCTCACCAGAAGCATGGGCATCAACAGGGAACCTGTTTGAAATGCAGATTTGGCTGGCAGGGTGGCTCCCGCCTGAAATTCCAGCACTTTGGGAGGTTGAGGCAGGAGAATGACTTGAGCCAGCAGTTCAAGACCAGCCTGGGAAGTTGAGGCTGCAGTGAGCTATGATTGTGCCATGGTATCCCAGCCTGGGTGGCAGAGTGAGACCTTGTCTGAAAAAATAAAAAAGAAAGGAAGAAATGCAGATTCTCTGGCCCTGACTCAAACCTGACGGATTCAAAACTCTGAGAGTAGTATTAAGCAATCTGTGTTTTAACAGGATTGTTGAAACAAATTCCAACGTATGCTCAAATTTGATAACCACTGCCCTGGACCAGTTCTTCTGAAACGTTAATGTGCGTCTGAATCACCTGTGGATCATGTTAAACAGCAAATTCAGATTCAGTCAGTCAGTAGTGGAGCCCTGATTCTGCATCTCTAACCAGCTCCCAGGGGAGATGATACTGCTAGTCCAAGGACCACACTTTGAGTAGCAAAGGCCCAAATCATCCCTTCACCCCATTCTGAGAGGTTAAGGGACTATCCATCTGCTTGCTGGTGACAAATGGGGTCGGTAGCACTCAACATAAGCCAAAATATCCATCTCTTCAGAAACCTGAGAAATGCCATGCTCCTTAACTGAATTTCCTCCACTTTAAAGCCCAGCACTGGCGTCTCTCTCAGCAGGGCTGAAAAACCTAGCGAGCAGATCGAAATAAGCCTTCCCCATCCAGTGACCTGGCTGGAGAGGGAGAGGAGAGGAGGGGATTTAAATCCAGAGATTGCTGGACATGTTCACTGAAAGTCACTTTCAAGTTCTTCTCGAGCTATTTTTAAATGATTAACCCCTTTCAGAGGGGAGTTTGATTAGCTTCAACTTGGAGTCAGTGCAGGGAAAGCATCTTTGTTCTTTCCTGTCTGTGGCCCAGAAGTAGAGGGAAGAAAAAAGGAAACCCCCTTGGCTGCCACAGAAGAGCCTAAAGGACATGAAGCAGCCTGCACATCCAGAGAGTCTCCAAGCAAAGTGAAAGGCACATGTCAACAGGGAACACCAAATGGAAAACAAACTCAAAAGACAGGATGCAGTTGGTTTTACCTGACATCCCTTCCTATGAACTCCACACCATCATACCCTAAACACAAAATCTCCTCCTAAGAATGAAACTTAAAATCTGCCTCTTGGAATGAATTTAATCCTGAATGCCCCTCCATGCTTTTTAAGAGCTACTATGAACTGATTTTTTAAAATTTTCTTTAAGGGAAAATGTACAAAATGGCAAGAATTGAATACATAATTCGAAGACTTTGAGTTGGAGTCTGTGTGGACTCTGGGCAGTTGGGTCTCATTTCTGTTTTCTGCTGTTGTCTGCACTGGGAATGTGGAAGGAGAGCATTTTTTTCCCCTAGAAAAACAACGTGTCAGCTCTGTTTGTCAGCTTCAGTGACACTAAAGGCATTGCAGTGTTAGCCAAACTGGAGCCAACTGAAGCTTACACACTCCTGAGCAGGAAACAAATCATTGACTGGATCTGACACCTTTAATTTTCCAACCCCTTCGCATTTCTCTTTTGATTGATCTTCATATATGTACCTGCGCTTTTCTGTATTTCATATACATATACACACTGACATCTTACGAGCAATTTTTATCTCCTTGACACATAATAAAGGCATCCATTCTCAGTGAAATCAGGCCTTCTGTTCAAAGTGTTTTCCCTAGAAAATATGGCAGCTTCTAATTAAATAACTCAATGAGCAGCAGGAAGGGATAATGTGAAATTTAGAGCAGCATTTCAGCTTATACAGCGCCCTTCTTGACAAGCAGCACACAGTAGTTGATGGACTTCAGAAAATCAAGCTGTGCTACATTCTCACTGATGTGCTTGGAAAGAAAGGAGGGGAAGAAGGGAAGGAGGGAGGAAGAAAAAAGAAAGTAAAAAAGGAAGGGAAGGAGGAAGGAAGGAAGGAAGGAAGG
>NW_012115021.1:3612652-3618779 GCF_000951035.1 Colobus angolensis palliatus
GGAAAACAAAGAAAAGGAAGGAAGGGAGGGATATCTGACACATCCTAGATATACACAGGGCAACACATCACCATTCCCCAGAGCAACCCAGAATCAGTAGTTCTGTGATTATTTCTTAATGCCAACATGCACGACCCAGTTATTCACATGTAACTCAAGGATTCCAGAGTTAGTAGCATCCTTAAGGAAACATTTTCTCCTTCTGTGAGTTTAGTTATTTAAGGGCAGGGGTGATGTAACCAATACTAGACACAAGAACAGTCCTCTTGAGGAAGAAGAGAGAGGAGGAGGAGCCATATCAGAGGCAGGAGCACCCCACCAGAAAGCAACCTGCTAGATCAGGGGCTCCTTGTGGTGGCACTGGTGACAGTTGAGGCTGGATCATTCTCTGCTGTGGGAGATGCACTGTGCATTGTAGGAGGTTTAGCAGCATCCATTGCTTCTCCTCACTAGATGCCCCTTTTCCCCAGTTGTGGCAACCCAAAATGTCTCCAGACATTGCCACATGTCCCCTGGGGGTGAGGGAAGAATCACCATCCCCCACTGCCCTAGACAAAAGCCACAGAAAACAAGAGGAAGCAGTAGAAAAAGTCACTAGACACCAATTAATTTGGGGGTGGGGTTGGGAGCAGAAAGGGAAGAAAAGAATGTGGAGACATAAGAGTAGAGGCTCAGAGAGAAGGAACATCTCACAGGTTTCAGCCAGGAAGATCAAACTCAACTTGCAGATAAGACCAATGGGTATAGTCGTGCAACCCACAGACTCAGCATGATTATGGATCCCTTTGAAGGGAGCAGCACTTTTATAGGCAGGCCAAGGGGACAGTGAAGCCTATTTAAAAAGGGAGCATCTTGTGGTTTACCAGATATCTTAACAAACTTAAAGAATTCAACGCAGGAAAAAAAAAATGCCACCCCTGCATACTCCTTTCCTTAAACTTGGATACTAACAAAACTTTCTGTCAACACGTAGGAGCCTGAAGTGATTAAAGCAAAAGGGAGCACTCCCTCTATTGTGTCTGCTTTTAATCCTCAGAGAATTTTTCTTTTAGACACACATACAAACAACTTGGGATTTGTTGATGCTAACTGCAGAGGGGTTTATGCAAGGAGGGGCGGGGGCCACTCAGACCACAAAATGAAAGGGGAAATAGAAGCCAAGAGAGAGAGGGCCTGAGAAAGTTTCCTTCCCCAGCTTCCAGTCAAGAGGGCTGGCACAGTGCTCAAGGGCATTTGGCGTCAGTCACTGGACTGCTTCCCGAAATGCCCCGAAGGGGCAGAGCCAGGAAAGCGGGCAGGGCCCTCTCTGCCTATGTCACTTGGAGCCCAAGTCAGCCAAAGAAAAGCTACATGCCACGTTTATCACGCAACAAAAGCCACTGCAGAGCCCTCCAAGGCTCCAATACACTTAATAAAGCCTAACTGAATAAACAAAGAACAAGTCCTGAGAACATAAAACTCTTCACACCTGGGTACCCTCTTTATTATAGACTCCAGTTTAGCAAGAACCCAGCAAGCTCTGACCTTACCTCGGAAACAAGCCCAACAGGGTGAACTGGTCAGAGAAGGCAAAACTGGACACATCTTCCCATCTTCAACCCCTAGAGGAAAATGTCTGGTCTGTGCTCCAGACTGTTTTTGCTGGGGGTATCTTATTTAAATTCCTTCACTTGATTATATGTTTTGCACAAGTATCTGAAGTTTTGTTCATTTTGTTGTCAAATGAATCTTCCTGCTTCACTTCTAAGTGAGGTTGAGGACCTCAAGTGACATATGCATTCATGATAATAATAACAGCAACATTTATAGAGCTCTTACTACAGGCGAGTTCAAAGCACTTGAAATAGATTAGCTCATTAAATCCCAACTGAAGTCTTATTTTTACTTTCTGCAATTATAAATGATCTGTATCTCTTTTCCTCCTCCCCTACAAATCCTCCCAAACCCAGAAATGCGCATAGAAATAATAGCCAGTCACGTATTAGTTGATCTCTGTGCTAGATTGTCAAAATGGCCGCAATCATTCCCCTTTCGGTATCTCCCCATCCATTTGCAATGAGACCTTGTAAGCCCTCCCATCGAGAGGTGGAGTCTATTTTTCAAAACCTTGAATCTGGGTTGGTTCTGTGACTTGCTCTGGCCAATGCAATGCAGAAGTGGCACTGTCTGAGTTCCAAGCCTGGATCTTGAAAGGCCTTGCACACTTCTGCTTACATGCTTAGAATTCTGTGATCACCGTATGAACAAGCCCAGGCTGGCCTGCTAGACGGTAAGAGGACACTGCCGGGGAACATCCCAGATGAGGCCAATCTAGATCAGCTAGGCCTCAGCTGACCTATCAGTGATTGTGGACACATGCGCTAGCCCAGCCACAACCACCTGGCCTGGGCCTAGCCCAGACTGGAACAACCACTGAGCTCAACCACAGACTACATATGCTTGTTGTTCAACGCCACTAAATTTTGGGGTAGTTTGTTTTCAAGCAAAGGTATAACATTCAAAGCATCAACTATACTCTTTTAACCTTGTGATTTTCCAATATGGGGTTACAATATGCAATGTTTTTGAAACTTATTTGACTGTAAACTTACTCTCCCTTTTCTCTCTTCTGTGTGTATACGCACATGCACATTCCAAGGAACACACACACTAGGGAAAGGTTGCTCTAGATCACTCATCACAGGAGTAACTAGCATTGGTTCATCTGTAGGTTTTATGAAAAACAGCTGCTTTTCCTTCATGTCCACTTATAGCTTTTGCTGCTGTTCTGAAAACATTAACCTTAATGGCAACTGTAACAACTAGTGTTATAACAACATATAAGAGCTGAGAAACCTCCCAAACATTCCCCATCAGTCCTTTGTTCTTACTATGGGCTATAAAGAACTATTTAAAAAGACAAAAATCTTAATCTTAATAGAACTTAATATTCTAGGCCTACTAAAACAATAATCAAAGGTTTCTCCCATAAAAACCCCTTCCACTGTAAAAAAAAAAAAAAAAAGAACACAAAAACAAAACAGTAAATTGCTGCGAAAAATAGACAAAAATGAACTGGCTAGAAACTGATTAAAGATTCCTTTTGAACCAAAATCAATAAAGAAAAAAACAAAATTCCAAGAAATGCCATTCACTGCTTTAACATTCCAAAGAGAACTCCCACACAAGTATTTTGAAACATTCCTGGAAATTCATGTTTTACTTAATTCATCTGCTTCCACTAGCTGATTTTCCTTTTTAGTCCAACCATCCTTCTCAGAATTCAAACAATCTCTCTAATTTCATCCCTTTCTCTGGAGCAGGGTTCAGATGGCGAGAAGATATTATTATTGCTATCATCACGATCGGGTTTCTGTTGATCAAAACTGTGTAAAAGAACCAGGTGCAATTTTCCAGCAGATGCCACAAAAATGATAGCATATGCAACCAACATTCTACCATTTTTTTGTAAAGTATTTAAAAACTTATTTGAAAGTTATCTAGTAAACAATAAGTATTTCCAAAATGAGTTACTACATGTGTCAAAACATACACCCAACAGAACAGGACTGCTTCAAAGAGCTGTCAGTCAGGGTACGAGGAGGAAATCAAGGTCCTTCCCCACTTTGAGCTCAGCTACTAAGATCGGCAGGCTTGGTATGCCTTCCCCCCAATCAAATACTATTGTGGACTAACAAATATAGAGGGGATGATGGATGAAACCATTAAAGTAAATCATTATTCAGGCAAGAATCCTCTCCACCTAAAGCTAGATGGAGAGAGTTTGATGAGGAACGGGATATTTACATAATGTCAAAATATCTTCCAACAAATTATATTCGTTCATTACAAAAGGAACAAGAACAACTACACAGATACCAGCTTAACTAATCAAATATGACCTCACCAACAAGGACCAAATGGATATCTGTGCCTCCTGATATGGTCCCCAGAGAACAAATCACTTACATCACCTATATAGCATTCCAACTGAAAAATGCCTAAATCCAAATGTAAATGTGAAGAAACATCAGAGAAACCAAAATTAAGGAACATTCTATGAAATAACTGGCTGGTATTCTTCAAAAATGTCAAGGCCACAAAAGACAGAGGAAGATTTATGAACTGTTCTTGATTAAAGGAGACAGGACAACTAAATGCAATGTGGGATCCAGGACTAGATTATGAACCTTAAGAAAATTGTGATAAAGGGCATTACTGGGACACAGAAAGGGCATTATTGGGACACAGATTACATAAAAGTATGAAATAAATATTATATTTTCTAAAGTTGATAGCTGTACATATATAAGAGAATATTCTCATTCTTGGGAAATGCAAGGGGTAAAGGGAATTTGATGATAGCTACCTATTCCTAAATGGTTCAGCAAAAAAATTCACATATATATATACATGAATTAGTGTGGGGGAGAGAAGAGATAAATGCGACAAAATATGAACAATTAGTGAATCTAGATAAAGGTGTACAGGCGTTCTTTACACTATTCTTGCACCTGTCCTGTAAGTTTTAATTATTTCAAAATAAAAAGTAAGACAAACAAGCAAACATCACCAAATGTGGAGCTTGCTATCAGTGGTTAAGGGCAAGGGCAAGACAAAATTGGGCCCCAGAGTAGTCAATACGCAGCAGAGAGCCAGCTCTCTTCCCAGCTACCCTTCACAGCACTGTCCAGAGTAATCCCCAGAATGGACCCCCTCTTAGTTTCTTTTGAGATGACGCTTTTGTGACCACAGGCCCCTGGCACTCCAGGATGCTGCAGGCCTTGAAAGAAAACCAAAACCACTTCGGGCCACGGTTCAACTCTTTGTGAACATTTTCTTCCTGCAGGTTTTTCACTGTGGTGGTTGGAGGTCTTATTTCGTTTGCCGGCACTGTTGGGAGAGAAAGACAAGACTGGGCTTTTATTGAGGTGTGAGGGGACCTGGGAAGCCAAGAAACACAAGTAGGGACTCACAGGTTCCAAGATGAGCTGTTGGGGTATTTACTGGATGCCACTGTATCTGTTATCCCTCTTCTGTGTAAAGATTCATTGAGGTCAGCTCATCTAGGGAGACTGCCCTTACTACTGGCTCTGCCTCTGGACTGTCAGGAGCCTTGGGATGAGTCTCATGGCTGCTGTATGCCTCGGTTTCCTCATCTGCTCAGTAGAGATAAGCAATCCTGCTGTGTCATCCCTGCCATTTTTGGCAGCAGCAGAGATCAAGACCTGGGGGTGGGCCCTGGAGAGACATCCCTGGCAGGAAGACTGGGTCTCTGCCTCTCAAGTGGCACCTGCTGCTGAGTTTCCTAATTCCTGCTGTGTCCACTCAATCATGTGACTGGGTTGCTACCTCAGTTTCCATTCCAGCACTCCTGCGTTCTGTCAGGCCTGAGTCCTGCCAGCCTCTAAGACTCAGCCTGATGGTACCCTAGTTCTCTCCCTGCCAAGCCATCAGGCACTCTGTACTTCCCCACTACCACCCCTACTCACCATATTCCACCTCCATGAGCACACATGCTAGACTCATGATACTTAGCAACAGAACTGCCTTGCTGACCATGGACAACTCCTCAAAAGACAGTCACCAATGCGAGAAGTTTTTTCTTCAAAGAGTCTTCCCTATCCATTTTTTTTTTTTTCCTAACAAGTGATGGACTATGTAACCTCAGAGATGACCTCTGACCTCTGACATAGAACCATACACCAGTGCAAACCTGACTTCTTGATGTAACTAGAGCAGGTACCAGGAAGAAGATGAATTAGAACTGCATGATGGAGCCACATCAGTTTCCCAACAGCAGTTACTGAAGGTGGCCTTGTTGGGTTCTCACATAATAACTTGGAGAGGAATTATCTTAAGAAAAAGAAGGAAAGATTTAGGGGCAATGTCACAAGATGGCTCCTAACAGACCAATCACCAACTTCACAAATTAACATTCGGGGTCTCTAAATCAACACCTCACAAAGAAAGCTTCCCTGCTACAGGCAAACCCACATTTGCTCTGAGCCAGGCCTGAACTGAAATCCAGTCCGGGTTTTCCAGATGGCAGCACCGGGAACTTCAGAAGAGCAGCCACACCCAGGCGGCTGCAGCTCCTGAAACCTGGACCACAGAGGGCCCAGAGCTGCTTCCGGAATGGGTGGGG
>NW_012115021.1:3618849-3664120 GCF_000951035.1 Colobus angolensis palliatus
GGCTTCTGGCTACTATTTGAGCAAATGTGTCAGAGCTGCCCCCAGGGGGAAATTGTGGGCCTGACACAGAGCCCCACTCCCAAGACAGGTTCTTCAGAGGCTGTGGCACCAAAGAGGCCAAACCATCTGGAAACAGCCAAGGTTGAAATATTCTCCAGCTCTCCCTCCCGCCCCCTTATCCTACATGTCAGTGGGGCGGCTCTGGAGGAGCCACTGCATTCCTCCAAGGCCAGAATCCACACACTAAGAGCTTGCTCCAGGTGACTCGGAAGCAGCACAAAGCAGAAAATCAGAAAGCACGACCTTAAAATGCCACAAAGAAGAGTGGACACCATCTCTCAAGTGACCCTTGTAGCTGGACATGGCTGTGGCCCAGGACCTACCTGTCTCTGTCTTCCAAGCCTGGGCCTCATGCCACAGCCCCCAGGGGAGCAGAGACCAAGGTATCTTGACTTTGACAAAACCCAGTTAAGGGCTGAGCATGCGGACTGCTTCCTCTGTCAAACCAAAACGAAGGGACCAGGGAATTATCCAGAGAATTGGAACCAAACCCTGATTTTCCAACATCATCCGGCTAAATGAAGACCATTTCTTAGTTTTCCACGTTGCTTCAGCTATGGTGACCAGGTCTTAGCTAGCTTAATAATGAAAATGAAGCACTAGCAAATAAAAATACATTTGGCTTTGCAAAATGAATGAATGATTAAGCTAGCAAAAATTGAGCAGACATCTCTCCCAAAGAAGCACTTTTTGGAAACATATAATGCATTAGATGTAATAGATATTTGTAGGACAATAGCTGGTGGAATAGGCCAGGCATGGTGGCTCACGCCAGTAATCCCAGCAGTTTGGGAGGCTGAGGTGGAAGGATCACTTGATCCCAGGAACTTGAGACCAACCTGGACAACACAGTGAGACCCTGTCTCTACTAAAGACAAAAAAATTAGCCACATATTGTGGCGTGCACCTGTGGTCCCACGTATACTGGAGGCTGAGGTAGGAGGATCGCTTGAGCCCAGGGAGGTCGAGGCTGCAGTGACCCAAGATCATGCCACCGCACTCCAGCCTGGTTGACAGAGTGAGACACTCTCTCAAAAAAAAAAAAAAAAAAAAAGGGAAGGGATAGTGGGCAGGAGAAAAAGGTAGAACTCACTGGAGATTTTCCTCAGTAGCAAAAGCATAGAGAAATGGGAGACCCAGCTTAATGCTGCAAGGTCTCATCGGTCATACATTACAAGAAGAGGCATCTCAAACAGATCTGCCACCCTGCCCCTGCCATCGCTCCAACTAGACTTTCTGGAACAGAGCATTTCTATTCCCACCATGGATATGACATCTCTGAGCACACAGTGAGGCCCCTAGCTTTGTGCTCCTTGGAGAGGGCCAAATTGGGGCTCCTTCACGTAACTGGGTTGCAGAGAGTCAACGCAGCAAGGAAAGAATCTATAGCTCTTTAAAATTCTCAAGAGCAATGCTTCCTAGGCTGTACTGTGCATGCGCACCAGTCACCCTGGGCTCTGGCTGAAATGCAGATTCTGACTCAGTGGGTGGGGTTGAGGGTCTTTGTTTCTAATGAGCTACCTGACTATGCGATGCTGCTGGCTGCATGGATTCCACTTTGAAAAAGCAGGCTCTAAAATACACCTGTAAATAAAGAGAGTGGGGGCAGGGTATGCATCCCAGTTCAAATAAATGAAAACAGCCTCTACTTTCAGCCTCTTCTCCATCTTGAAATCACACTTGCAATTAAGAAAGAGGGTTCATGCTTGCACAATTTCACCCAAATAATGATGGCAATATTTAGAATGGATGGAAATGTGTTTCTGCTTTCCAATCATGTTTAGGGAAATTCCATTTAAAAATTGCTAATTTTCTTCTCTCCAGTCTCTCCCTCTCTTCCCTTACAACCCCTCTTAACATGACAATAAGCATCATGCCCTTCAGACAGCATGTTAGCCCAGTTGGATGGCCACAACTGGAGAAGCAATTCCTAAAAGGGGTAAAATGTTTCAGATCCAGCAATTCTACTTTCTGTCCAAATAGAATGTGAGCAATCCATGCTATCCTCAGAGCCAGTCCCAAATCCCTACAGAGCTTGCTTTTTTGGCAGTCAGCAAGACTATCACTGTCTGTGCTTTCATTATCCACTCTTAGATCTTAATCATTCGGAGACATTCCTATTTTCCATGTTTGCAGGAGAAAGAAACAAAAATGAAAAAGTACCTTTCTCATCAAAGCCCCCCAGGAATTGGAATTTACAGAGATAACATGCTATTGGTTATCTCGCCTAATCCTTTAGGGAACCTTGCAAAATTATTCCCTAGGGTGGATTCACTGGGTGCAGTCAAGTTTTAAATGTCCACAAAGATGAGGTTTCCCATAAATTCACAAATGTCAAATGGAACTAACTCTGATGTATGTGTCATATGCAAAGAATTAGGAATGATCAAGAACTAGTTCCTGGAAACAGAAATGTAAGTCTTGACATTTGCTCATTAAATCATTAAAAACTCCATAAGCACAAATGAGGGTGGGGGTGGAGAGTGGGAAACGCCTTATCTTGGGAATTGAGAGATTAAGAGGCAAAGAACTTGCTAAATCAGAATTAAAAGGATGAAGAGCCCTACATGCTTATTTTAAATGAAATGAGGAGGATGATGATGATGGGAGGTACACCAGTGATCATCTCTCTTCCTTCCCCAAAGTCCCTCAGGATGGTGGTCCCGGTGGGTTATCCTAAACCACAAAGAAATACGACTAATAGCTAGAAGCAAGTGGTATTAGAGCTCTTTTAAGCTTTTAGCCACCCTGCCCCTTCCTGGCACTTCCCATGTTTCATGTTTTATTTCAAAGTGAAACCCAAACACGCTCCGGAACATCCGGGGGGATGGTGTGCATGTGCAAGTGCTCCTGGGTCTCAGTCCAGCTGGCCCAAACCTCCTTGTTGTGTAAGGCCCTGGGAAGAGAGCAACACGCTATTCCCCTTACTTCTCAACAGCTTACTCATTCATATCGGAAACTAAAATGGGCCACAAAACAATGGAAAGACACATTTCAAAATCGTTACATTTCTTTCTTTTTTATTTTGTGGTTTTATCATAAACGCTTCCCCCAGAATAAGCCTTCCATGCTGGAGATGAAAGAATGAGTGGTGAGGGTTCCAGAAGGTGCACAGGATTTTTTCTGCTGTGAGGTGTTGAGAAGTCAAGGGAAGCCAAAAGCTGCATTCATTCCCATTGCTTAGGCCATTGCTAAATGTAATCATGCTTAATAGCACAGTGTGGCTTTTACAACCATTTCTTCAACGGCCAATCTAGTAGAACAGCTGGTTTTTCCAGGAGGCATTGGTGCAGCACAGGAAGCTGCAGCATGATGACAGTAACAACAATTATTATACATATTGAACACTTACTAGGACCTAGGCACAACACTTAGTGCTTTATTCACCCTCCTCTAATTATCACAACAAAAGCCTATGACATAGAGACAGATGAGAAAACCAAGCAACAGAGAAATACAGTAACTTGGGCAAAAGCAACACAGCTGAGAAATGGGGAAGTCAAGTTCTGAACCCAGGTCTCAGCTGGCTGGGAAGCTGGTGCTTTTAACCAGAGGTTCTCAGAATTTGAGTTAGAATCATCCAAGCCCAGGCTGGACTCAAGATCAACTAAATCAGAATCTCAGAGAGTAGGACCTAGTCATCAGTATTTTTTCCAAGCTCCCAGGTGACTCTGATGTGCAGCCAAATTTGAGAACCATTGTTCCCAGCCACCATGTTTCCTTGCCACCAGGTGGAAAGGCTGGGCCCATCCTAGATCTTTGTTCAAGTCATCAGTAAATCTGCATGGAGAGCAAACAAGCATCTTTCAGCAGATGGAAGGATTTTGGAAAGGTCAAAGGTCAGCAGAGGCCGGCATGACAGGAATTTCTGTTATAGTATGTCCCAAGGGCTCTTGCTTGGTGTGTTCAGGGCAAAAGTGAACTCTGGTAGATCAACTGGAGGGGTGGGGAGAGGCAGGCCATGACAGCTATGAGCTAACTTGGGTTGTGGCCATGCAGTCACTCCTTGTGTAGATGGAAGCTGGTGACTCTCTTTACTACAGCATCTTTTGCTACCATAGTACATTGTATTACTGTTTTCATCCTTATCCTTGCAGAAGGCTGACACATCCCATCTTTGCTCTGTTGAACTCAGAGTTGGCTTGGTCACATGACTTGCTTTGGCCAATTAAGTGTGAGCAGAAGGGTTGTGTCACTTCTGAGCATAAGCATTAAGATCAAGTGTGTGATCACCCTTTTCTCTTCTTTTATCTGCCACTTGGGCCAGCAGTGTTCTAGGCAGAGACCAATCCCATCAGCTCCAGTCCTGAAGTGAAGAAGACAGGAGAGAGCTGTAGCTGACCTGTATCAGACATTTTTCATGAGCAAGAAATAAACATCTGTTGTTGTAAACTGGTGAGATTTGGGAGTCATTTGTTACTGGACTGGTCCTGACTGATACAATCACTCACCCTTGAAATACTCTGATTTCATCTATACTCTAGGGAATACGGATGAGACACACCAGAGTATTTCCGTCTCTATAGAACTCTTCTCAGGAGGGAGGAATGGAGACACCTAATATTAGTTACCTTCCCCTGATACCTTAAATCATTTCTGAGACTAGAAAGGGCCTAACTAATTGAAATTGAATTAAAATAAATGGATTTTCTCTCTCTTACAAATAAACAGCATTTGAAATTAGACACCTAAATCCTCCTCTTCTTTCTCTCTGGTCCCCTAATTTTCCACCAAAAGAGTGAGGGCCCATTTACAACACAATCAGCCCTCTAACATTCTCCCCAATACTAGTAGTTCCTTAGGAATGAAGATTTTGAGGCAGGTAGCAGCCTAACTTGACTTCCCACCCTGAAACCAGGGCCCTGACTGATTCAAAAGGAATAGGAGGCACAGAATGCAAATGACACTTTCCTTCCCAAGGCTTGGAAGTAGGTAACACGCTATACTATCTGTAACAGGTGATCCGCTATAGCATTGAAGACTTAGAGGAAAATTACAGATCATTTAATCCAGTGATTCTCAACCTGGCTTCAACCTCAGAGGTTCTGATTTAATTGGTCTAGAATTGGATTTGGGCATCAACATTTAACAACAAAGTCCTCAGTGACTCTAATGTGCATCCTGAATTGAAATCTAATCCCAAATCCCTTTATTACCTCAAAGGCCTAGAGGAATGAAGGTCACATGGCTAGCTAATGGCAAAAGTCAAGACTAAAACCTTTCATCTGTGATCTCACTGCAATATGTTGCTCCTCAATGACTGTGTTTTTCTAGAAGAACTACTTGCTCCCACGAATTTAATTAAAAGAAAGATGACAATACCAATGGCTAATGCTCCTGTTGGTCTGAGTGTTCAAGGGGCGCCTCTGTGCATTTTATCCAGCAATCAGGGATAGACGTCCTCCACTAGACAGATACACAAAAGGCACTTGCTCTTCTAGGCTTTAAAGCAGCCCTATATGCTTCTGAGTTGAGCTGATGTCTTTCATCAAACCTGGTGCCATTACGACACAAGTGTGGGAGCTTTGTTTGAGTTCTGGGCTAGCCATGCAACGAGCTTTTTTGCTTTTAAGGCTATAGATCCATATATTCCCATTTCTGGGTTAAAATGTATATGTGCGTGTGTGTGTGTGTGTTCCATTTGAATTACACTGGGGCCAAGTTGGCAGTATGTGAAGGTTGAAAGGTCAAGCAGACATAGGAAGATATCACACAGGCACAAATGAAACATCTCTCCCCTCCTGTACACTCCTCAATCCAATGAAAATAACACATTGGCAACAAAGATGGTCAGTGTTTTCTTCGTGTGTGTGTGTGTGTTGTGAGTTACATCCCCTTTCAAGAATATTTATTGGCAGTTACAGAGGAGTGGCATGTGTGCAAATGAGGGTATAAATGTTTGGGTCCATTTGCAGAAGCCAGCCCCTGGAAAGAAGTAGCCACAGAAGTCTGTTAAAATATGGAAAAACATTTAAGGCCTCTCTCTGACTAGAGCTAAATAAGCAGGATTGGAAAACAATCCTCCTGACTTTCAAAAATCATTCAAACTCAGTTCTCCAAGCCTAATGCTTCTCACCAAGTATCAGCTAAGGATGCACTGTCCAATATGGTGGCCAGTTGTCACATATGGATTTGGGGTATTTGAAACTTGGCTAATCTGAATTGAGATGTGCTGTAAGTGTAAAATATATACAGAACTTCAACGGCATACTACAAAAGAAAAATGTAAAATGCTAATAATGTTTTATAGTGATCACATGTTCAAATTATAGTACTTCAGATATGTTGGTTAATAAAATATACTGTTAAGATTAAGTTCACCTTTTTTTTTTTTTACATCTTTTAACAGTCCGTCTCCTAGAAAACTCAAAATTATACATGTGACTTGCATCCCATTTCTACTGAACAGTGCTGGACCAAGAAAATCATCTTAATCATTTCATTGAAATAATCATTTCACTTGATTCAAGTCAGATGTGACAAGTTATTGACTACATTTGAAGAAATTGAGGCAGAATAATACTCGTTAAGAACCCAGACTTCCTGAGTCCCAACTGTAGTTTGGCCACCTACTATCTGCATGTCCTTCATATTTAACCTCATCTGTAAAATGGTAATAATCATACCTCTATCCCATAGGGTTGTTGTGAGAATTGAATGAGCAAAATAAATGTCCAGTGCTTAGAAGAGCACCTGGCAAGTGTGAGTGCTCAATAAATGTTAAGCATTATAATTATCCAAACCATGTTAACATTTTAATCATTTTAAAGGATCCTAAAAGGTTTTCCAGACTTCAACAGGCTACAGATGAAAGAGGTTCTACATTCAAGCTACAGCATATACAAAAACATTTCAATAACATACATGAACTTGTAAAATCTCACTAGTTAGCAGTCGAAACATCCTTCTTTGTACATAATGTGGACAAGTCTTATCACTGAATAACTGGTATAACATTTATACCAATAAATATTCCTTGGTATATAATATAGACTCAGAATTTCAGAGCTGGCAGTTGAATCACCATTTATCCTATACATGAATTACCAGTTTTTAAAGATTCATGGCACAATGGAATACTCCCAATGCTGAAATGGTACTAAACATACTAACCCCTCTTTGATGATTTAGAAGATATTTGCAGAATGTTTAGTAAGCACAGGTCAGTAACACATGAAGCATGGAAGGGTCATACAGGCACTGTCCTAGGTGATGAATAGGGCCAGCTTTCAGTGAATCATGCATATGTCAGGTAATAACAACTGAGTATGTTTGACAAAGAATCCAAGCACACTGAAAGAAAAGCCCATTCTGCTTCTTCAAATTTGTGTTATTTGCTCCAACTCTGCAAGGGCTCCTCATCTCTAGGATGACCTAAGCTGACCTGATTTATAATTCAACTCTTGGATTCTGGGGAGGGCATCTTTCAAGGAGTCAGTGATCACTCATACCCACCCTGATTCTACCCACATAAAGCTGCCAGTCTGCCCCCACACATATTTCTACTTATCCAGAGAACTCTGTTGCTTCTAAGCCATTCAGTTGTAAAGAAACCAAAGAAAGTAATGAGAAAGGAAACAGCCCTATAAGCGCAGCAGACCTTGGAGAAATCTCTCAGGGTTGAAACCAGAGTATCTCAACCTTGGCACCATTTACATGTCCTGGGGGCTGTCCTGTGCACTTATAGGAAGTTTAGCAGCATCCTGGTGTATTAGTCAAGGTTCTCTAAAGGGACAGAACTAACAGGATATATGTATAGATGACGGGGAGTTTATTAGAATTGACTCACATGATCACAAGGTGAAGTCCTACAACAGGCCTTCTGCAGGCTGAGGAGCAAGGAAACCAGTCCAAGTCCCAAAACCTCAAAAGTAGGGAAGCCAACAGTGCAGCCTTCAGTCTATGGCCAAAGGCCTGAGAGCCCCTGGCAAACCATCAGTGTAAGTCAAAGAGTCCAAAAGCTGAAGAGCTTGGAGTCTGATGTTTGAGGGCAGGAAGAATCCAGCACAGAAGAAAGATGAGGGCCAGAAGACTCAACAAGTCAAGTCCTTCCACATTCTTCTACCTGCTTTATTCTAGCCACACTGGTAGCTGATTAGATGGTGCCCACCAGATTAAGGATGGGCCTGCCTGTCCCAGTCCACTGACTCAAATGTTAATCTACTTTGGTAACGCTCTCACAGCCACGCTGATATGGTTTGGCTTTGTCCCCACTTAAATCTCATCTTGAATTCCCATGTGTTGGAAGAAGGACCTGGTGGGAGGTAATTGAATCATGAAGGCAGGTCTTTCCCATATTGTTCTCGTGATAGTGAAAAAGTCTCATGAGATCTGATGGTTTTATAAAGGGGAGGTTCCCTGCACAAGCTCTCTCTTTGCCTGTCACCATTGATGTAAGAGGTGACTTGTTCCTTCCTTGCCTTCTGCCATGATTGTGAGGCCTCCCCAGCCACGTGGAACTATAAATCCATTAAACCTCTATCTTTTGTAAATTGCCCAGTCTTGGGTATGTCTTTATCAGCAACATGAAAACAGACTAACATACACATCCAGGAACAATACTTTGCATCCTTCAATCCAATCAAGTTGACACTCAATATTAACCATCACACCTGGCCTCTACTTACTTAGGCAGTCGCACCTCCCCCGAGATGTGACAACCAAATACATTTCCAGACGTTGTCAAATGTTCCCTTGTGGAGCAAAATTGGCCCCAGTTGAGACCCACTGGTCGAAACCAGTGAGTTTCAACCTTGAGTGCACATAAGCATCACCCAATAGCTTGTAGAAAACAATGTAGATCCCTGAGCCCCACTCTCAGAGTAGTTTGATTCAGGAGGTCTGGGGTGGAGCCCAAGAAGCTGTGCTTGCAACAAGCTCTCTGGGGGAGATTCTGATGTGGTTGGTCTGAAGTCCACATTCTGAAAAACATTGAACTTGCAGCCTGCATGCACACCCAGGTCAAAATCAAGGTTATAGAAAGCATGAACTTGAAACCAAAGCAGAAACAGTTAGACAAATGAGCCATGTGGTATATAAGTTGCTTGATTGTGTAGAGCTACATGTGGGAGAAATAAGGTAGTGAGATTAAAGAAATTGTAGAGTAGAAAAGAGCCCATTTGTAACCTACCATGGGAAATTAAGAATGTGCTGAGCTAATACTGTAATTTTACCTCTTGGGAAGCACTGAATGCAGGTGAGTAATATATCTACCAAGGTTCCACGTTAATTTTTTCCCCTAATGAAGAAACTGAGCATTTACAGAATTCTGCTTCAGCTCACAATAATCTGACATTTGATTTTCGGTTTAAGCCCATTCCAAGAAACTGCAAATAGGCAGCCAAGATTCTCAAGACCTGTAAAACAGGGTTGCAGTCCCCAGGTGAGTTACGAGAAAATGAGTAGGTGAGACGAGGTAACTTGGAGTGCAGAGCCTCCAACAGGGACATTCTGGCTTAAGTTGTCACTTCTTACATCCAGCCACAGTCTCTACTGAACTTACTTGGGTGTGAAGGGGCTTGTGTTTTGCTTATCAGCCTTGTTCAACAGGAGAAAGAGCCACTTAAAAAATAAAACCACTGTCAAGCTGTCATTGATAGGAAATTTTAGCTTAGGTTTAGAAGCAAGCCGTGCAACAAGAAGACTAGTACAAGTATGGAAAATTCTGCTCCAAACACTTGTCTTAAAAACAAAAATTTGTTCCAATGTGACTGATACATTAGGAAATGACTTGGGCATCATGCAAATTTCACATTTGCTTATGTGCCATTTTGTCTGAAAGAAATAGTAAGTGAACACAGAAAAGTGCACCCAGTTGAACTGAGCTGCATTTACAAAATGCACACACATACACACACCTTGAACATCGACCAGCTACCTCAGTTCACCTTAGAAGCCACAACCATCCACATCTGGTGTTAAAATTTTCCATTGGGTTTCTGACCACCTTCCTTCCACTCTTGCATGGTAAGTCACAAGCTGCAACTCTTCCAATGACCACTTCCACAAGCCACCTTCAGGGATTTTTCTAGGTAAAGTGCCCTATCTATTGTTGTACTTATGCATTTTTAAACCATACAATATGTGTAAAACTATAATTTTTATTAGGTTCCTATCTTATTTTTTACATATCACTATGTTTTTAAGTGTTGTGCCCCCTAATCTCATTTATCCCACAAGCCCTGTGGTTTTTATTGCATAACTTTGCATAGCATGGTGATTTTCTAGAAACTCATTTGTCATGTTATAGCAGAACTGACTGTAGTTTATTTGAGAGGCAAGGAAATGCTGGTAAGGAAATATAGAATCAAGTAAGTGAGACAGGAAGGAAAGGCAGCCTATAAAGGGTGCATTGTCAAGCCTATTACCACTGTGCATGACTAGAGTTTAATCCCACTGGGAAATTCTGGGAAATGGTGCAAGGAAATTCTGGGAAACGGTGCAGGACATGGCTCAGATTTATCCCAGCTGAGAGGCAATGGAGCTGGGGTATTTATACACCAACTCTTCTTGGGTCCTGGTTGAGGGCTGCTCCTAGGGGTAATTCCAGCCTGAATGTCTGAATCAGAAGGACAGAACCATCCCTCATGGATCCCTCCTTCCTGAGTCCCCAGGAAGGCAATGAGATGTAGATAGATGAAAATCCCAATGGAGCACACTGAAGTGGTAAGATCCAAGGAATATGAGTCATCTTCTTATGAGCATCTGCCACCAAGACAGAAGAGGGAAAAATACTGCAGAAGAAAAGAAGACAAGAGATGGGATTGCACATTTCAAAACCTCTTACTATAAACCAGTGTTTTCCAAGCTTGCCTGGCACTAGGAATAACACAAGGTTTGTTAAAATACAGATTCCTGGGACCTACCCTACATCTATTGAACCAAATTCTCTAGAGGAAGGGCCCAAGAAGCTTTTTTATGGTGAACAAAACTCTCCCCATCCCACTGCCAGCCTCCAAAAGTGACTGTCTTATCTGGCAAGCCTGGGAAACAATGCCAAACAAATAATACACTAGTTCTCTCAGATTCTGACTGGCCTCAGGAGAAGTTCCTATACTATGCGACAGGGGCAGAAGAGTGCCTAGAAATCACTATGGAGAGACCTACAGTGGTGCTCAGCCCCTCCAGCCCCCAACTGCACCCACTATCAGAAAACAAAGAGGTAGCAGGCAGGCTATGGTCATTTGTTTCTTCCCTTAATCTTCAACGGCAGTAAGTGGCTTATAGAGAGCTCGAGGGGGCAGGCATGAGGGCCTCCCAGCCGAGGTCACATCCTGCCCACCCACAAGTAAGGTGACTTAAGGCCCCAGAATAGCTTCTCTCTTCCTAGAGATAACTCAGCTTCAGGAAATTGCTGTACATTTAATCTCCTAGAGCTTAAGGCCAAGGCAATCCCACCTCACCACCCATGGCTGAACACAGAACTGGAATTCTGCAGCCAGCCAGTCCATCTACAACCAGGGACAATCTCTTGTGCATCAGCCT
The DNA here is from genome assembly GCF_000951035.1 of Colobus angolensis palliatus. Classification (NCBI taxonomy): domain Eukaryota; kingdom Metazoa; phylum Chordata; class Mammalia; order Primates; family Cercopithecidae; genus Colobus; species Colobus angolensis. The sequence continues at coordinate 3,630,394 of NW_012115021.1, forward strand.
CAATTCCTTACTTTTCCTTAACCCCAAATATGGCTCATTTCTGAGGCTGGTCAAATGAATAAAGCCCTCATCTATGCAACCGAATGATGGAGAATATTGCTTTAGAATTGATGAGTAAATAAATCTATGTCTTCAGTTAAATTGGCCATTGAAGCCTTATGCCCACATCAAAAAATGTCCAGATATAAAATGTCAGAGTAATGAGGCTGGAGTTTATTTTTACATGTAACAACGTCTAAATCAGAAAGACAGAACCATCCCTCATGGATAAAGGGAAATGGAGAGACCAGCTACCCAGGCTACTTTGGGAAAATCTAAACAGCCTCACCACTCAATTTATAACCTCACTACTCAAGTACCAGCTCAGCTGCTGCTATAGGAACAGTGCTAACCTTGGGCATGGGTATGTATTGGCCATCCTGGGAAGCAATGCTTTCCCCACTATTCACTAGTAGTGGTTCACACTGAAATCATCTTCACGTGACATCTTAGGAACAAATATTCCAACAAGAAAGCAGGAGGTGGGCATCTGCAAACCAGTAAATTCATGAGGTAGAATGAGACCTAGACTGGGAGGCTGTGTAAAGGCCCATGGCCAATACTCAGGGAGAAGTGTGGTGGGCTCAGCCCTCTGAGGGAAAGCAAGGCAATCTGGAAAGTTCTAGAAAGGCACCCAGAATTCTGTGCCTAGCTCTTTCTGCTCACTTGATATTTCACTTCCAGGGTGCTTAACTACAAAACAGGAGATGGTTCATACGATCGGAGATAGTGGGAAATAGAAGGAGATGCTGAAAAAGAGAAATAAAATAACAGTTTCTAGTTGTAGTCAATGGTAGGGTCACCAAGGGTGAACAACTGTCAGGGATAAACTTCAAGGTAGATCCTGGGAGACCAGGGTACACCTTTCAGGACTGAGAGCTCTTATGATGCTTATTCCACATACTAAAGTGCACTGATTAAAAAATGTTAGTAGAAAGTTACTGTGTGCTGGATTATATTTGCTGCATAAGCACAATGTAGAGACGCTGGAGTTGTCTGCTGCTACTATTGTGGCTGCTGTTGTTACCATTATTATGGCATGGTAACTGTAAAACTACACTCCTTTATTACAACTAGCTTTTGATGTAAAGAACGCAGTTTGCATGTGCCTGTTTTCTAACCATTTCTGATTGCTAAGTAGAGAGGCAACAAGGCCATAGAAGACCCAGTATAGGCCCTGGATTGTCTACCTTTAAGCTGTGTGACCTTGAGCAAGTTCCTTAACCTCTCTGAGTCTCAGTTTCTTCATTTGTAAAATGGAGATGCAAGTTATAAAGCTGGCTACCTCAGATGGTTGTTATAATGGCCAAATGAAAACCCCATGTAAAAATGTTTTTTAAAAGTAACACGCCATAGAGATTAAAATTACTTCTAACTACTGGGCCAGGTGTGGTGGCTCACGCCTGTAATCCCAGCACTTTGAGGGGCCGAGGCAGGTGGATCACCTGAGGTAAGGAGTTCGAGACCAGCCTGGCCAACATGGAGAAACCTCATCTTTACTAAAAATACAAAAAATAGCCGGGCATCATGGTGGGTGCCTGTAGTCCCAGCTACTCTGGAGGCTGAGGCATGAGAATCACTTGAACCTGGGAGGCAGAGGTTGCAGTGGGCCAATATCACACCACTGCACTCCAGCCTGGGCGACAGAGTAAGACTCGGTCTCAAAAATAAATAAATAAATAAGTTACCTCTAACTATTACCTGAAGTTCAAGAATAAGAAAGAATGCCTCCCAACAACACCATTTGCTGGAGAGCAGTGGATACTTTAAAGGGATCCTAACTGAACACCATCATGCCTGCAGGACTTTCACTACCAAATGCTAAAGATATTTTGTTATAAGCTAGTTCCCTAAGAGGGATTCCAGGGAGAGTGCTGTATTATAGGAAGCAGCACGACATGTTGGTTACATGAAGGCTCTGGGTTTGAATCTTATCTCCAACCCTTACTAGCATACTTACCTTCTCTGTACCCATACTTCCACATGGTGACTTTCCTTGTATATGCCCAAAAGAAATGAAAACTGGTACTCAAGCAAATACACACACAAATGTTCACATGGCACTATTCACAATAGCCAAAATGTAGAAGGAGCCCAAAAGTACATAAACAGATGAACAGATAAACAAAAGGTGAGCTGGGCACGGCGGCTCACTCCTGTAAGGAGTGTCTTGGGAGGCCAAGGCAGGTGGATCATTTGAGGTCAGGAGTTCAAGTCTAGCCTGGCCAACACGGTGAAACCCCGTTTCTACTAAAAACACAAAAATTAGCCGGGCAGTAGTGGCACATGCCTGTAATCCCAGCTACTTGGGGGGCTGAGGCAGGAGAATTGCTTGAGCCTGGGAGGCGGAGGTTGCAGTGAGCCGAGATCGTGCCACTGCACTCCAGTTTGGGGGACAGTGAGACCCAGTCTCAAAAATGAACAAACAAACAGCAACAAAAAAAGATAAACAAAAGGTGGTATATCCATACACTGGAATGTTATTCTGCCATAAAAAGGAATGATATACTAATACCTGCTGTAATGTGATGAACCTAGAAAACATTATGCTAACTGAAGGAAGCTGGTCACAAAAGAATGAATATTGTATGATTCCAGTTATATGAAATGTCCAGAATAGGCAAATCCATAGGACGGAAAGTAGATTGGTGGTGGGAAGGGGCTGGGGGGAAATGGGAATGGTGGGGTGACTGTTTACCAGATATGGGATTTCCTTTTGGGGTGATGACAATGTTTTACAACTAGAGGTGATGGTTGTACCATAGTTCATCACAACGGTTGTACCATTGTGAATGTACTAGATGCCACTGAATTGTTCACTTCCAGAATGGTTAATTTTGTTATGCAAATTTTGCCTAAATGAAAAAATATACAATTCCAAAATAATAATAATAACAATAACAACCTCAGGCTTACTATGAGGATTAAATGAGATAGTATATGGAAAACACTTAGCACTATGCCTGGCAGAGTAAACACCCAAGAAATGCTGTCCTTTATCATGCTTGCCCCCATCTTTCAGAGAAAGAAGGTGAAACACCAAAGCCACAGTGAGAGAGATGAGCGAGGTTAAGACTGAATGTCATTCTTGACTTCTAATAAAAAGGGCTAATTAAATTTGTGCTCTAGAGACAGAAGAACACACACCTCTCCCTCACCTAATGCATCCAAAATCCTTTAGCAGTTTTGTCTACGTCTTGGACAATATGCCAATAAAGAAAGTGATCAGACACCTCAGATAAACAATGGTGAGAGGGGGCCTGGTCTTTACTAAAAATCCCCATCTGTAAACTGAAAAATAAGCAATAGTGCCTTACGTTCTAAAAGGGAAAACCTTTTCTGGCAAGAAGCACGGAGAATCCCCAGAGGCAAAACTTTCTGGGAATTTAAAAACACACCTGGGATGTCTTGCCATTCTTCATTTTTTCACTTTGATCTTCATTACAGTGGGGTGAGTTATGTTTTTTTAGGTATTTGTGTTTTTCCATCTCAAAGCAAAACTCTAGCACAAGTGAAGGGCAGGAAAGGTGTGACAAACAAGTTCACAGGAGCACCCAAGTTACAACAGAAAATATGTCACCACAGAAATACCCCAGATGTCAAAACATCAATAACATTATCTCTCCACTCATTTCATGATTCTTAATGATCCATGAACTAAGTACACATTTATGAAGCCCATAATATATGGCATCTGAAGATGTCACCTTTTACAAAGGAAGAGTAGAAACTTTTGTCCTCTTTTTGTTTGTTGGCTACTTGGGGATTGTTTGCTTTAGCAAGAAGCCTAATAAGACTGGCCAATGGGATTGTAATACAACCCAGATACAGAGTGGAAAAAAATCTGTCAACTATAAAAGGTAGTAAGGAATCTGAAAAGTAGACACTTCAAACTACACTCCATTGTGGCAAGATTAGTCATCTAATCTGACTGGTGTTTTTTTCCCAGCCTTAAATGTGACCGGGGGAAGATATGTCACAGATTTATGCCCTAGAAACCAGTGACCCTGAAAAATCCCCCAGTGGATTCAAGAAGGCACAGCTACACCTACTTAACAAAATCTACTTTCCAACTGGAACCTAGCTGCAACGGAGTCTGGAAAATGTCATTTCTAGCTTTCCAGCCTCTCTAGCACATTACAGGAAGATATGCTGGAAGGATGTGAGAATAGATGCTAGAGGCCAATCCACTATCTTGTTGAGAATTAAAAAGGTGGATATTTCTGTAGTTACCCTCTCTCTCAAGGAATTACCAACAGTCACAAGGAGAAAGAGGCAAATATTCAAAGTCCCTGAAGTCTCTCAGTACCATCAGGACAAGTACACCTGACTTTATTTATTAATTACAGAGTCTCACTCTATCGCCCAGGCTGGAGTGCAGTGTGGTGTGATCTCAGCTCACTGCAACCTCCACCTCCAAGGTTCAAGCAATTCTCCCTGCCTCAGCCTCCCCAGGAGCTGGGATTACAGGAGCCCACCACCGCACCTAGCTAATTTTTGTATTTTTTAGTAGAGATGGGGTTTTGCCATGTTGGTCAGGCTGGTCTTGAACTCCTGACCTCAGGTGATTTGCCCACCTTGGTCTCCCAAAGTGCTGGGATTACAGACATGAGCCACCGCACCCAGCCAAGTGCACCTGACTTTAAGTGGGGTGTGTGTGAATAAGAGATAAGAAAGGCAGCCTGTGGGTGCTGATTCTAGGACTGAGTACTTTAGAAATGTGAGGTGACAAAGTTCTGACTTGGCTCTAACTTAAATTTCACACATGGCCTCTTATTTCCATATTCCTTGGTTCTATTTCCGTGGGATCCACAAAGTGAGGATTTGGCTGAGAGTCGGATGAGGAAGAATGATGCTGGGTGTGAGAATTAAATCTGATCATGTTGAAGAAAGCACCTGATGCTCAAATGTGGTTCTTTTTCAGGGTATTAAGGGGAACTAGTGGGGAGAAGAAGGGAAAAAAGATCCTACATTCAGTCATCTTCCCTCCTCAGGCCCCGGCTCCCCATTACAGATGCACACACATGCATATACAGGCACATGCACACACACTCGCACACACACATATCCACACAATATTTTCACCCTCACCCTGGCTGCAGAGACAGTGCAATTTAGAAAAATCAGTCAATCAATCAATCTTGAGTCAGGAAACCTGATTTTGATTCTCTGTTCTCTCACTGTTTGGCTCTGGCAAGTCATTTTCCCTCTTTGAGCCTCTGCTTCTTCATATGGAAAACAAACAAACAAACAATCACTATTCATTATGCAGATTAAATAAGAAGGTGTAATCTGTGTTCTACAAAGTAAATCACAATAAAAATGACAGTTGTCATTTTAAATCAGTAAATATAACTTGTATTAGCTATTTCGGATGAGCAAAAGTTAAAAGCTTGGTAATACCTAAGGTTGGAAGGAAGAAGGTTCTCATACACACAGGGTAAAAACACAAATGTTGCAACCTAATTGGAGGGTAATTTGGCCAAGTTTTCTCCAGTTAGAAAACATACCACCCTTTGAACTGGCAATTCCACTGTATGGAATTTACTCCCAGACATAGCTGCAAAAGTAAGCCAAATTATATGTAAAAAAATACACAACGCAGCAATGTTGATAGCAGAAAATGGAAAAACCTACATCTGTCAGTGGGGACTGGTTCAATATATTATAAAGTTTTAAATACTCTGCATCTGATGAAAAAAATGAGTAGCTAATTTGGAACTAGAAAGATGTCTAAGGTTTGTTATTAAGGCAACTAAAAAGCAAGATAATGAACATTGTGTGTAGTATGAGATAGATTAATTTACATTACATATATACATATTCACACACACACACACACACATAGGTAGTTGAACAAAACTTTTCTGAAATGATACACATGAACCTGTTAGCAGTGTTTATCTTTGGAATGAAGACTAAAACTCAGGTGAGAGGAAGACTTTCACGTTTCATTTTATTTTATTCCTTTCTTTAGAGTTAGGTTTTATTTTTAACTGTGTACATGTATTTTATTTTTTTAATTCAAAATTACACAGCATAAAAGAAAACTACCAAGTGGAGTAAAGAAACCCTTTTTGCAAGTGGGCATTGTAAAAACAATAAATCAGCAAATGGAAACACTGTGTTGCCACATGTGGTGACCCAGCCTCAGTGTTTAGTGACATTGCTCTGTTAGCTGCCAGTCCTCTCTCTCCTGAACATTCTTGTCTTTGGGAATTATGAAAGGTAGAGGAAGGAGGGGAAAATAGAAATGGAAAGCCAAAGGAAATAAATACAGAAAAAGCCCAAGAACATATGGGAAGAAAAGATGATGTAAGAAGAGGGTGAGAGAAAGTCAACGTTTGACCACATTCTCTAGCTGGCATGGAACTGTGAAGGGAGAGACAGCTTGAGGGTCAATTTCACATCTTTACATGTACAGTTTGTATTTAAGTGAATATTTTCACCATAACGATGGCTGTGGGAGAAGTATACATATCTTGTTAGCTGAGAATCTCAAGAGGTAGTAGATATGTAATCTTTTTACAGAAGACTCCTGTTGTTCCTAATATTTATACAGCTATATATACACAGATGGGTACCAGCACAAAAGAGTAAAACTTTCACATCTCTGCAGATTCAAAGCTGTAGAAACCACTTACAAAAACGTGTCAGCCAGTGTGTCCCTAGTGCCTTTCAGAAGCCTGGTTGTAGGGGATGCTAATAAAATGCTGCTCAAAGAGTAGATTTCCTGGTAAGACAAGAATGGTAAACACTTGAATAATCAAAGTTGAATTGGTTTCCCAATTGCAGAACAACTAGGTTCCTCCAGCATGTTCAGTGTACTATGATTCCTGAAAAGGGTGAGATGTGATATGCAGTATCTCCCAGACTTCCTGTCTGGGGAACCCTTTCTTTCAAACAGGCACTGCATTGGTGTGTCTTGGAATGTGCTTTCAGAAGTCAATTCATTCAAGGGTTGTTTCTCCTCCTCAATGTTGAGATCACAGAATGGCTGGGCATGGGACTTAAGAGCTATGCACAGAATATTGTACCCAAAATATTTATTTCAACACATGGATCAGGATAAAAATTATAAAAGCCAGCTGTTATGGCTTACAAAACACCCTGAAATTATCACTGTCCCCCATGATATTAGTCCTGGAATTAATTCAGAAATCATACATTTCAACTCCTTCATTGTACAAATAAAGAAATGGTGCCCCAGATAATCCTCAGCAGAGAGAAAACAATGCTAGTGGTTCTGAGCTGGGACTCTGGAGCCAGAATGAGTAGGTTCAAATCCCAGCATTTTACAGGACCTTGAGTAAGTTACCTGACCTCTCTGGGCTTCTATTTCCTCATCTGTAAAATGAAGATAGCAGTAGTCTATATCACATAGGATTGTGATACGGATTAAGTGAGTTTGTAGCTGTAAAGCACACAGGACACGACCTGACACATAGTAAGTACCATATAAATATTTCTTTAAGCAAAATAAAGTCACTGGGATCTTGAGGTCTTAAACTGGGGCATCCTCACTCCAACATTACCACTTTAATGCAACACTTCCACTGTAATCAAGCGGTAATTTTAAAAAGTGAAATGAAAAAGATAATGGTTTGGCCATAATAAAAAAGCCAATGTTAATGGGAGGTTAATAGGCCCATCATTGCCAGGGCAAAATCCAAGAATTCAAATAACACTTTCCCTTCTAGAAACATATGTTGTGTCATTTTAAAATTTATAAGAGCCAGGAAGGCAAGGGATGCATTTATATTTTTTTCCTTGCCCACCTTAACGTTCTAGAAAAATTAGGTCATTTTTTAAGAGGATGTTCACAGTGTGCATTGGGGACTAGGGAGGTGGGAACTGTAGACTCAGGATACTAGAGGCACAAGAGAAGGAAGAGTTGAAAGTGGGACGTAGAGAAACTCAAAGGAAAACAGGGTGTGTTTCTGAGAGGTAAATGGATAAAGTTGGCATATAAACATAGGCTGAGGTCTTCTTCTTTAATTTGTTCTAAAGCAGAAGCATTGGGCAGACTAGAAAACCCTGACTTCCAGGAAACAACAGGTGCTGGAGAGGATGTGGAGAAATAGGGACCCTTTTACACTGTTGGTGGGATTGTAAACTAGTTCAACCATTATGGAAAACAGTATGGCGATTCCTCAAGGATCTAGAACTAGAAGTACCATATGACCCAGCCATCCCATTACTGGGTATATACCCAAAGGATTATAAATCATGCTGCTATAAAGACACATGCACACGTATGTTCATTGCGGCACTATTCACAATAGCAAAGACTTGGAATCAACCCAAATGTCCATCAGTGACAGACTGGATTAAGAAAATGTGGCACATATACACCAGGGAATACTATGCAGCCATAAAAAACGATGAGTTTGTGTCTTTTGTAGGGACATGGTTGCAGCTGGAAACCATCATTCTCAGCAAACTATTGCGAGAACAGAAAACCAAACACTGCATGTTCTCACTCATAGGTGGGAACTGAACAATGAGATCACTTGGACTCGGGAAGGGGAACATCACACACCGAGACCTATCATGGGGAGACGGGAGGGGGGAGGGATTGCATTGGGAGTTATACCTGATGTAAATGACAAGTTGAGTTGATGGGTGCTGACGAGTTGATGGGTGCAGCACACCAACATGGCACAAGTATACATATGTAACAAACCTGCACATTATGCACATGTACCCTAGAACTTAAAGTATAATAATAAAAAAAAAAAGAAAAGAAAACCCTGACTTCTTAAATGCAGATTGTTCTTAAGTCAAATGGCATTAGTTGTCTTGTGCTGGCAGTTGAGTTTCAGCCTGAATGCTGAAATGCACATTTGTTAACTAGAGCATGGAGAAGGTTCCAGGCAGAAAAGGGGCATGGAAGGAGGAGAATAAATGGAGAGGGAAAGGGCAGTGTCTGTCTGTCCACTGCCCTTCACTCTCCTGCTCCAACTGCAGAGGTTAAAGCTGGGCAGAGTCAATGAACTGCCCATGAGATCGTGTTCACATGACCTTCCTGTGAAACTAGCCCCTCCCAAGCTTTGGAAGGAAACTTCCAAATATTCAACAAGGAGAAGGGAACATTAACCAATGCAGGAAGAAAAAAATGGAGGAGACCCGAGGAGATGAATAGGCCCTTTTTTTCCCCGAGTGTACACAAGCTGCAATTTAGAATAGTGCTTACAATGTTGGCCTGTGATATCGAACATTGAGGTAAATAAAAAGAATTAACTGAGTTCAATGGACTCTCCACCAAACAATTGAAACTGGAGGCGTAAACATCAGAAGTAACCCCATGGGGAAACTGTTTTCTTTGAAGATGTGCCAAAGACTCTTAATATTCCCAAGCAAGTTGGCCTAGAGTTGCATTTTCTCACAAGAATAGTGATCAGATTCTATGAATCCCAAATCTATATACTTGGTTTCTCGCCAAAAGGGAATATCTGACATCATCACTGTCCTGAAACATTCAAGACTTGTTGTTACCCTGGCCACACATCTTTTTGTTTGTTTGTTTGTTTGTTTGTTTGTTTGTTTGTTTTTGAGACAGGGTCTTGCACTCTGTTGCCCAGGCTGGAGTGCAGTTGGTGTAATCATGGCTCACTGCAGCCTTGACCTCCCGGAATCAAGCGTTCCTCCCATTTCAGCCTCCTGAATAGTTGAGAATACAAGCACCCACCACTATGCCCGGCTAATTTTTATAGAGATGGAGTTTTCCCCCATGTTGCCCAGGCTAGTCTCAAACTCCTGGGCTCAAGCAATCCTCCTGCCTCTGCCTCCCAAAGTATTGGAACTACAGGTGTGAGCCACTGCACGGGCCCTGCCCACACATCTTGACCTTCCCTTATTTCCACCTTGGCTATAGTCTCAAGGAAGTAAGTCCCTCTAAATATCCTAATCCCCCCACTTTCTTTTTTCTTGAGATAGGGTCTTGCTCTGTCACCCAGCCTAGAGTGCAGTGGTACAATGACGGCTCACTGCAGCCTCAACTGCCCATGCTCAAGTGATCCTCCCATCTCAGCCTAGGCCCACAGCCATGCATCACCACACCTGGCTGATTTTTTTTTTCTAGAGACAGGGTTTTGCCATGTTATCCAGGCCGGTCTCAAACTCCTGGGCTCGGGCAATCCTCCCTCCTCAATCTCCTAAAGTGCTGGGATTACAGGTGTGAGCCACCCTGCCTGGCCTGATCCCTTTCTTCATCTCCTCAAGAAGGGCTATTAGCTCTGGTCTATTCTGACCTCCCCATAAATCAGAAATGCAGCACAACTTTTAAAGAAAGCTATAATAATAGATGTCACTTATTGAGTATTTACAACATGACAGGCAATTTATACAACACTATTTCACTTAATCTCTCAAATAACCCTTTAAAACAGGTACAATTATCCCCACTTTCAGGTGAAACAATAGAGTCTGGGAGCAGTTAAGGGACTCAACCACGAAAGCTCACACAGCTGATAAGCACTGGAATCAAGATTCAAACCCCAGTCTGCCTAATGCAAAAGCCCCACATACTTGTCCCTATTCCACGCTACCTCGAACCCTTGTCATTCTCTTCTGGAGGAGCAGCTGACAGTATGTGCAGAGGCATAAAGTCCTCCATCAAGGCACTGCTTAAAGCTCATAAAGTCCTTTCCCTAGCTTCACATAGAAAAGGAGGCACAGGCCTAGCTGTTTATTGCTCCTGCCGCTTGTTCTGAGTGGAAGTTCTAATCAGACACCCCAGGAGGAAACGTGGCCAGACATTATAACCGGCAACAATGGGATCACAGCCAGGGCATTTCTATGAATCCTTCCCTCCTCCTCCACAACCTTCAGAAGACAAACAAATGATAAGACACAATCAGAGTCAAGGAAGGCTCCCAGCAAAACCAAACCTGACCTCAGCCTAACAAACATTCACTTCAGTCATCTGGGTTCTCCAGCTTTATGGCTTAAGGAAGCAATTGCATTCAACACTCCTGTGTCTGCTGTTTGCTCTCCATGCCTTAAAGCCCCAGCTCGTCAATCATCTCTAGAAGCCCAGACTGGGAAAGGCACTGGCCTTCCTTTCCCATCTACTAGGGGATTAATTTCATCATGCCACTTATCCTGGTTATCAGTTCACACATGTGCCTCAGAACGCTTCTCAATATAAAGTCAAAGTGGTTTACAGGCACGGAGGAAGTCCCAGACTCAATTCCAAGATTAAGATTAAAACAGCAAAATATGCTCAGAACTGTAGCCAGAAGAAAGATGCATTATTAAACATAGTCATGCTATAGCACTCCATACCGGTGGATGTCATGCTTGTTATCTGACTATCCACATGAAGCCCATCTCCTTTCAGAGCCCTGCATGGCAATGTGTGAGAGCTGAAAGTTCATCTCCTTTCAGAGCCCTGTACCCAGGACAGGGTGCCCCACCCAGATTCCCTTTACCAGGCCTGTGTAGCTATCCTCCAGATACTGTGAGTGGTGGCTGCTAGTGTCTCGCAACTACCCACTTCTCAGGAGAGTTCCCCTTGGCTGATGAGAGCCACCTTGCCTGGAAGGTAAGTCGCTCCTTTCCCACGGGCAGGACTGATATAGCTACAAAAGCTCTCTCCCTGCAGATAAACGCAAAGCTAGGCTCCATCTGAGACCACATTCTGGCTCAGCAGTGTCCTGGGCCCCATTCAGCTTCCTTCATACATACTCTTACAGGTTTCCCCCGAGAACTCTCTCCCAATAAATCACATGCACTAGAACCCCTGTCTCGGGTGCTGTCTCTAGGGAACCCAATTCAAGACAGACACAGAGTTGGAAGCAAAGATAAGTTCAAGAGTAAAACCCTGCAATAAGGCACCCCATGATAGCAAGATTCTGGATTTAATGCAGTAGTGATGGGTTGTGCTTTCAAAAAGGGGCAAAATAAAGTTCTATTTAGGGGAAAGTGGATAGAAGAATTGTGTAGGGGAAGGTGAGGCTGGACTGGGAAATGGCAGGCAACCCTGACTCAGCAACTGATGCAGGGAGGAAGACAGTAAGTCCCTGAGTCCCTAGTATTCTTCTGACCCAATCTCCCCAAATAGGCCAATGAAAGAGTGCCAACTCCCCAGGAGATTCCTGGAGTATCCTAGCCAACCACAGGACCCAGAATCATCCTCATGAACATTTAAGCCAGAGAGGTCCACTGCCACCAGAAACTGCAGCCAGTGATAGAACAGATTTGGATCACACAGTCAGACTTCTGGAACTCCTAGCCAGGTAGCTATGAAGACTTGCCCAATTTGTCATCGACCTCATGGCATGGCATTTTACTTGCACACTATGAGGGAAGTTTACTGTATTACGTTTAAGGTTGTTCAATTCAAAGTGGGCAACAATTATAACCCCATCAATTTTTATCCATGAAATTTTCTAAATCTGCACCAACACAGGGAGAGGGTTTAACATAAGCTTTCAGCATGTGAGCAGCTTAGAAAACCTCACGCAAGTATCCAGAATGTCCAAAGAGAGAGGACATCATGGCTAGAAGATATTTATTTCTACACAGCTATAGCTTGATTAAAGTCACGGCTAGGATCTCTTTGATGTTTCTCCACAATAACTCTGATCTAACTATCGTGGAAGTATGAGTTTGGGCTGAGCATTTTGTTTTTCCGGATGCTCAAGGCACTATCATATTGGACCTGTGGCCAAATGGAAGGTATAGCAACATCATAGCAACAAGGCTTGTGTCATTTTCTACCCCCAAACCTAGACATCACAGATACGTACCACATCATGCCATTATATGAATGTTAGACTATACAAACAAGAATGAACGGCAACAACCTCTTGACTGCAATACCCTGAACTGCAAAATCATGTGGTGTTGGATGCCCCAAGTTTTTAGTTATACTTTGTGAGAACAGTTCCTACTCCATGACTTTTGGACGAGGCAAAATTTTTACCTGGGGATGAATCAGATAGAGGCAGGTGTGGGAGGCCATCAAAGGGATATCTCTCGACAGATCCCTTTGAGATCCCTGCAGGGACAAGATCAATCAAGTTTAGGTGAGGAGATAATGCCACAGGCACAGGAGATCTCATACCCTGCTGGTGGTGTTTCCATTGGAAAGACCACATTGGAGAATAATTTGGTAATATCGAGAAAGCTGAAGAGGAACAAACCTTTTGGCCCAGAAACTTCATTTCTAGTTATATAACCTAAAGCAATGGCTGTCAATGCTGGCAGCACAATGGAATCATCTGGGGAGCTTTAAAAAATACAGGTGCCTGGGCTTCACCTTAGAGTTTCGGATTTAATTGGTCTGGGTGCAACCTGGCAGTGGGACTTTTCAAAGGTCCCTAGGCAATTCTGATGTGTACAAAAGATTAAGATCCACTGCCCTAGAGACCTTTTCCCCCATGTGCCATAAGGACATTTGTCATAATTATTTATGGCAGCACTGTTTGCAGGAGCAAGAAATTGGAAGTAACCTAAATACCCATCAATAGGAGTATGCATAAATAAATTGTACTGCATTCCTTTAATAGCATTCCTCAGGGCAGTTAAAGATGAATACAGTATGCCATGTGTATCAACATGTTTAAATCATAAGGCAAGTTACAGAAAGACACATACATTATATGAGCTCTTCAAAATTTAAAAACATGTTAATACTATTATTGAAAATATACATACGTAGTAATGATATTAAAACATATCGAGGTGAGAAATACAAAAGGTAGAATAAAAGCTAACACTGGGGAAAGGACAGAATTAGATTAGGATGGGAAAGCAGGGGCTTTCAATTCTAACTAACATTTTATTTCTTTAAACAGAAAGCAGACATGGGAGAAACGGTAGCTTTGGTAGAACTGAATGGTTGATACATGACTGTTAGTTATATCATTCTCTGAAGGCTTGCATAATAAATATTTAAAGCTACAGAATATAAAAGTGATCAAGCAGATAAAGTGACTCAACATATACATAAGCCTCAACTTCATCATAAACTTAACAGTACAGAGGACAGAGGTAGCAACTCCTTAAAAGAAACCAAACAAAACCTTGAAGACCTTTTACTATTTAGGCTTTATTAAGTCCCCAGAAAAACTCCAAGGCATTAGTTGCATGCTATCAAATGCTGTCGTGTGTATTTAAAACAAAAAGGCACCTGTCAAAGGGAATGAACAGGGCACTGTACATGTTGCATGTTCCCATCCATTCAGTGAGCATTTCTTTTATGAGAACCTATTGTGCACCCAGCCCTGAATGAGGTGTAGGGTTTCCCTTTTATCTAATCCCAATCATGAACCCAAATAACCATGAGTTTCTTTTTTCATTGGTAAAAGTTTGCAAAACTGCTATGAACCACAGACACAATTTTTCTTCCGCCAGGGTTTTCCCATTTTAGTTTAAGGGCATCAGATGTCTCCAATTATCTACATAGAGAGTTGTGGAATGAACGACAGCAAAAAAAGTCCTGTAAACAAACTTACCTTTAACAGAGAAATATCTACGGAAAGTGGGATCCTGGGGGTGGAGGGAGGGCAGTGGATAGAGGAAGACAACCGTTCTGCAAAATCCAGCAAATTGGGAGAGGGTTTTGCAAAATAACAAAGGTTGAAATTATTATTTTAATCAGAGCTGATTAAGTAGTATCTAGAAGAAGAACGGGTGGTGTTTTCTAGTCCTTTGGGTCTATCAGCTTGTTGCCAAACCAGTTCTCCTTGCAGGACATCTGGCAGTGCTCTTCTTGACATCCGCTTGCCAAGATATTCACTGACATGGTCCTTTGTTGAATGACTGGAGCTTTGGTCTTTGTGTCCCAAAATCAACAGGAGTTTCTATCTGGGTCTCAAACACATAACCGGACAAATCTAAACCACTTCCTCTCACCTTTACAAACTTCTGAGCTCTTCCTTTTTTATCCTGGAAAGTGGTCAAAAACGGATTGCTGTCAAGCCTGTTTGAGGTGGGTGGGGGGACAATTAGGAAGTGGGTGTCATCAAAGAAACAGGCTAAATCAGGGGTCCTTGGAGGAGGAAAATTCAACGGCACAAAACTAGTTCCAGGAGTATACCCACACTCAGGAGTAAAAGATGTTGTGCTGCCCTGGGCCTATTCCCCTAGATCCATTCCTCACCTTCTCCTGCTTTGCTTACCCCTGCAGGCTGCATATCCCGACTCTACTGGCTTCTAGCTGGGCTCAGCCAAGAGGAGGCACCCAGAGGAGACCGGAGGGCAGGAGGAAGGGAAAAGGTAGGGTATTTCCTCCCTTCACTCTTTTTTTATTTTTTTTGAAATGAGCTATTTTGTTATTATTAAAATTGTTTACAAAAAATTATCAAAAGAAAATGTTAACATAACTCTAAGTTTTTTTAAAAAGCCAGCATTTTAAAAAATGTACCCAGGTTCACAATTTCTTGTCTGCAATTCTGAAATCCAAGAAGCTTACAAAAACCAAAAGACTATTCTGTACCTAAATTAAACGGTAAAACATGACCTTAACTAATATAAAACTATAGACTTTATTCATCTTACTTATTGTGAATAGCTGAACACTCCAATATTAATGTATTTGATTATACAGTCTAATCCCAGATTATACTGGAGGTATCATACAATATATAGTTTACTAAATTACCTTTTTATATTTAATCATTTCTCCCTTCACTCTTAGAGACCATGGCCATGTCTCCTCTGGGGTTTCCACTCCCTCCAGGCTGGCTCACCATTGTTCCAACCTTTCCAGAGTGCCACCAGCCCTTAGGTTCTGGTAGCTTGGCCCCTTCCCTATGTCTCTCCAGCTTGAGAGAGGCAGCAGATTACTACCATTGCTAAACTCCGGGTTATCTCACTATTCTCTGTGTGACTTCTCAGCCCTTCTATCATCAGTGGAGCCAATTCCTTATATTAAATTTCCTCTGTGTGAAATATCTGCAGTAGTTTCATTTTCCTGGTTAGACACTCGATGGTATAGACACTTTGAGACAGCTGTGTGCCAATGGGTTTACAACTGGCTTCTAAGGTACACTTGGCCGAAATATGCCAATAGGCATTTCGTTTTGACTCAGAAGACCTAGCCTCATATCCTTACCCTCAGGCTGCCTAGGAGCATAATACTGGACATTTATAAAACCTTCCTAAGCCCCTGTTTTCTCATTTTTAAAACTAGAGATAATGGTGTCTACTTTACTGGATTTTGAGAAGCTTAGATGAAATGATGTATATGAAAGAATACATCTATATATCTCTAGAATGCGAAACAAATCTATACAAGTATTACTGTGATACCAACAATATTATTATTATTAAGTTTTTGGTCTATGAGTAACATTTTTATAAAAATGATTCATTTTATAAATATAAAATGTTTGCTCTTTCCTATCCACTCATCTCTAAAGGGCAATTTTTATAGGATATTTTGAAGTGAATATTTCCCTGTCTTTTGTAGAAATGTTTACCATGTAAATACACAGCCAGGCCAAGATAGAAGTAGGATTACTAAGTTCTGTTGGGACAAGCCCCGGGTAAACACAGAGTATCATGTAATGGATGTGTGAGGCAAGGCTGGGGAGTGTTTGCAGGCAAGGGGTGAGGAGCATTTACCTGGGCTATCAGTATTCCCTGTAAGCATTAAAAAGCTTCAGTTCTGCTTCCCTGCCTCAGCCAGTTGTTTTGAATACCTCCAGATTAGAACAGCCAAATGTGAGTTTAGAAGTAAGAAGTGCCTCAATCTGTTCAACTGTTCTTGAGCTGAACTGACCCAACCTTGTTGGTCCATAGCACCACTACAAAGAAGTGATTGTGACCATCAGAACTCTTAACACCCAAGGCCAAAGCAGGCACTCATCCATGGGATGTTATAATATTTCAATGGCTGGGAAGTCCCTTCCTCAATGGCATGCACGTGCAAAAAGTTTTGGGTTTTTAAGAAATTCTCCCACTAGCCCTCTGATACCTACATCAAGGAAAACAATTTTATTCTACCATCAAGGACCGCAGTTCTCAGGGAATGAAATGCTATGTGACTGTGATCTTGGTTGTTTTGCCTGGGAGCAGGATCTTATGGAAGAGGGTCTGTGATGCCCCATAAGGAGAAGGATATCCCAGGAAAGGGGAAAGGGTGCAGAAGTTTATGGCTAGGAGCACCAAAGGTGAGCCTCATGCTTCACACTTTTTCCAAGCACTCTCCACAGTTATGATTAAACAGAAGGGGAAAGATTCCCAAAACAAGTTTTGAGTCAGAAGTCAAAAATATCAAATGGTATTTGAAAAATGAACAAATGTCATTCCTTCATATTTTGGAAAGACAGCCATGTGGAATTAGCTCAAGAGTCATCCAGGGCCAGGCACGGTGGCTCATTCCTGTAATCACAGCACTTTGGGAGGCCAAGGTAGATGGATCACTTGATCTCAGGAGTTTGAAACTAGCCTGGCCAACATGGTGAAGCCCCGTCTCTACCAAAAATACAAACATTAGCTGAGTGTGGTGGTGTGCGCCTCTATAGCTGAGTGTGGTGGTGTGCGCCTGTAATCCCAACTACTGGGGAGACTGAGGCTGGAGAATCTCTTGAACCCAAGAGGCAGAGGCTGCAGTGAACTGAGATTGCATTGCTGTACTCCAGCCTGGGGGATAGAGTGAAAATCTGTCTCAAAAAAAAAAAAAAAAAAGTAATTCAAGTCATCCAGGACCTGCTCTGTACTTCACACCAGAGCCATTGCCTCATTTAATCTTCCCATAACCCTTGGAGCAATGTCTTATTCACCCACCTTTCAGATGAGGAAACAGAGGCCCAGAGAACCAAACTTCAAAACTCGGATCCCTAACTCACCAATGAGTGCATTCCTTTGCCCTGCCCTGCCCTCCTGGTTGGTAACATCTTGGAAATCAGTGGAAAGCTCTTCCTGATAGTCATTCTCTCCCTTGCAGGTTAAGGTGGCAAAGTGTCGCTCCTGAAACTGTTACATAACTACAGAATCACCGAAAAATCTTGTTTAAATACAGATTCTGACTCAGTAGGTCGGGCGTGGGGCCTGAGATTCTACATTTCTAACAAGCTTCCAGAAGATACTGATGCTGTGGTACAGGGACCCTACTTTTGAGTAGAAATGGCATACATCTCCATAACTTCCCTTTCCTCATTCACTTTCAATTCAGGGGGCTTAGCCATCCACTCATTTGAAATGTACTGAGTGTACTAAGCATCTACTATATGCCAGGCACTGTGCTGGGGGACTGGCGATGCAGTAGACAAACAGACAAAACCTTTTCCCTCATGAAGTTTACACTGCAGTGGGAAAAGACTGAAAATAGATGTGGAAATGAATAAATAATGCAGCATCAGGTATGTGCTGGGAAGCATGGAATAGACCATGACTGAGGACAGGGAGGGGATTCTCTGACCCCAATGCACACTTCTGGGACACTGACCCATGATCAGTGGAACCAAGCACCTCTAATGGCATTTCTAAATCAAGCCATCAGCAATCCATGCAAATGTAACGGCCCACCTGCTATGTATAAGTCAAAGTATGGGATGAAACGATCCAGTGTCTAGGACTGACTTCGAAATAATATAGGAAGGGAAGTGGGTAAAGGTATAGGTGAAACAAGATTGGCTGTGAGTTGGTAATAGTTGAAGCTGGTTCATGGGTACCTAGGAAAGGTTCATCATATTGTTCCATTTATTATATGATTGACCTTTTCCACAATTAAAAAGAAAAAACAGAATTCAAGTATGTAAGTGGTTGGAACATAATATCTGCCTTGCAAGAACTTACAAGTCACCATGTAGCTTGATCCTATATCAGGGGACCTTAAGCTAGAATTCAGGGGGTCCAGAAACTTGCAGAGAAATTTAAAATTTTATTTTTAGTCATCTCTAACTGAAATGTAGCATTCCTTTTAGTTATGATCATAGGCAACAAATCACAATAGTATGAACAGAACCTGTTACTCCATCACCAATAGAAAGACCTGCAAAGAGACTTAGACTCCCACACAGTAATAGTGGGAGACTTTAACCACCACACTGTCAATATTAGACAGATCAATGAGAGAAAATTAACATGGATATTCAGGACTTGAGCTCAGATCTGGACCAAGCAGACCTAATAGACATCTACAGAACTCTCCACCCCAAATAAACAGAATATACATTCTTCTCAGCACCACATTTAACTTATTCTAAAATTGACCACATAATTGGAAGTAAAACACTCCTCAGCAAATGCAGAGAATGGAAATCATAACAAACAGTCACTCAGACCACAGTGCAGTCAAATTAGAATTCAGGATTAAGAAAGCCACTCAAAACCACACAACTACATGGAAACTGAACAACCTGATCCTGAATGACTAATGGGTAAATGATGAAATTAAGGCAGAAATAAAGCTGTTCTTTGAAACTAATGAGAACAAAGATACAATGTACCAGAATCTCTGGGACACAGCTAAAGCACTGTTTAGAGGGAAATTTATAGCACTAAATGCCCACAGGAGAAAGGAGGAAAGATCTAAAATCGACACCCTAACATCACAATTAAAGGAACTAGAGAAGCAAGAGCAAACAAATTCAAAAGCTAGCAGAAGACAAGAAATAATTAAGATCAGAGCAGAACTGAAGGAGATAGAGACATGAAAAACCCTTCAAAAAAATCAATGAATCCAAGAGCTGATTTTTTAAAGATCAACAAAATAGTTAGACTGCAAGCCAGACTAATAAAGAAGAGAGAAGAATCAAATAGACACAATAAAAAATCATAAAGGGGATATCACCACTGATCCCACAAAAACACAAACTACCATCAAAGAATACTATAAACACTTCTATGCAAATAAACTAGAAAATCTAGAATAAATGGATAAATTCCTGGACACATACACCCTCCCAAGACTAAACCAGGAAAAAGTCAAATCCCTGAGTAGACCAATAACAAGTTCTGAAATTAAGGCAGTAATTCATAGCCTACCAACCAAAGAAAAAAAAGCCCAGGACCAGAGGGATTCACAGCCAAATTCTACCAGACGTACAAAGAGGAGTTTGTACCATTCCTTCTGAAACGATTCTAAACAATAGAAAAATAGGGACTCCTCCCTAACTCATTTTATGAGGCCAGCATCATCCTGATACCAAAACCTGGCAGAGACACAACAAAAAAAAGAAAATTTCAGGCCAATATCCCTGATGAACATCGATGGGAAAATCCTCAATAAAATACTGGCAAACCGCATCCAGCATCACATCAAAAAGCTTATCCACCAGGATCAAGTTAGCTTCATCCCTGGGATGCAAAGCTGGTTCAACATATGCAAATCAATAAAGGTAATCCATCACATAAACACAAGCAATGACAAAAACCACATGATTATCTCAATAGATGCAGACAAGGCCTTCAATAAAATTCAACACCCCTTCAAGCTTAAAGCTCTCAATAATGTTGATGGAACGTTTCTCAAAATAATAAGAGCTACTTATGACAAACCCACAGCCAACATCATTCTGAATGGGCAGAAGCTGGAAGCATTCCCTTTGAAAACCAACCCAAGACAAGGATGCCCTCTCTCACCACTCCTATTCAACACACTATTGGAAGTTCTGGCCAGCGCAATCAGGCAAGAGAAAGCAATAAAGGATATTCAAATAGGAAGAGAGGAAATCAAATTGTCTCTGTTTGTAGATGACATGATTGTATATTCAGAAAATCCCATCATCTCAGCCCAAAATCTCCTTAAGCAGATAGGCAACTTCAGCAAAATCTCAGGATACAAAATCAATGTGCAAAAATCATAAGCATTCCTATACACCAATAATAGACAAACTGAGAGTCAAATCATGAGTGAACTCCCATTCACCATTGCTGCAAAGAGAATAAAATACCTAGGAATACAACTTACAAGGGATGTGAAGGACCTCTTCAAGGAGAACTACAAACCACTGCTCAAGGAAATAAGAGAGGACACAAACAAATGGAAAAACATTCTATGCTCATGGATAGGAAGAATCAATATCATGAAAATGGCTATACTGCCCAAAATAATTTATAGATTCAATGCTATCCCCATCAAGCTACCATTGTCTTTCTTCACAGAATTAGAAAAAACTACTTTAAATTTCATATGGAACCAAAAAAGAGCCCGTATAGTCAAGACAATCCTAAGCAAAAAGAACAAAGCTGGAGGCATCATGCTACCTGACTTCAAATTATACTACAAGGCTACAGTAACCAAAACAGCATGCTACTGGTACCAAAACAGATATATAGACCAATGGAACAGAACAGAGGCCTCAGAAATAATGCCACACATCTACAACCATCTTCCTTTGACAAACCTGACAAAAACAAGCAATAGGGAAAGGATTCCCTATTTAATCATTGGTGTTGGGAAAACTGGCTAGCCATATGCAGAAAACTGAAACTGGACCCTTTTCTTACACCTCATACAAAAATTAACTCAAGATGGATTAAATACTTAAATGTAAGACCTAAAAACCTAAAATCCCTAGAAGAAAACCTAGGCAATACCATTCAGGACATAGGCACAGGCAAAGACTTTATGACTAAAACACCAAAAGCAATGGCAACAAAAGCCAAAATTGACAAATGGCATCTAATTAAACTAAAGAGCTTCTGCACAGCAAAAGAAACTATCATCAGAGTGAACAGGCAACTTACAGAATGGGAGAACATTTTTGTAATCTATTGATCTGATAAAGGGCTAATATCCAGAATCTACAAAGAACTTAACTAAATTTACAAGAAAAAAACCAAACAACTCCATCAAAAAATGGGTGAAGTATATGAACAGACACTTCTCAAAAGAAGACATTTATATGGCCAACAAACATATGAAAAAAAGCTCATCATCACTGGTAATTAGAGAAATGTAAATCAAAACCACAATGAGATACCATCTCACATCAGTTAGAATGGCAATCATTAAAAAGTTAGGAAACAACAGATGCTGGAGAGGATGTGGAGAAATTGGAATGCTTTTACACTGTTGGTGGGAGTGTAAATTGGTTCAGCCATTGTGGAAGATAGTGTGGTGATTCCTTAAGGATCTAGAATCAGAAATACCATTTGACCCAGCAATCCCATTACTGGGTATATACCCAAAGGATTATAAATCATTCTACTGTAAAGACACATGCACACGTATGTTTATTGCCACACCGTTCACAATAGCAAAGACTTAGAACCAACCCGAATGCCCATCAGTGATAGACTGGATAAAGAAAATGTGACACGTATACACCATGGAATACTATGCAGCCATAGAAAAGGATGAATTCACGACCTTTGCAGGGACATGGATGAAGCTGGAAACCATCACTCTCAGTAAACTAACACAGGAACGGAAAACCAAACACCGCATGTTCTAACTCGTAAGTGGGAGTTGAACAATGAGAACACACAGACACAGGGAGGGGAACATCACACACAGGGCCTGTCAGGGGGTGGGGGGCTAGGGGAGGGATAGCATTAGGAGAAACACCTAATGTAGGTGACGGGTTGATGGGTGCAGCAAACCACCATGGCACATGTATACCTATGTAACAAAACTGCACGTTCTCCAGATGTATCCCAGAACTTAAATTATAATTTTTAAAAAAAGAAAGAAAAAAAGAAAACACAGATATTTTCACATCACAGAAACAGTTATTTCAGATATCTGGAAATAGTACAACTTTAACACTTCAACTAGATCTTGATAATTCGTGGGTTAATAAGAAGCATATATTTTACTATATCACAAATTCATATTTGCATAACTTTATTTACATAACTAACTGTAGATCCTTTGTAATTCTACATATTTTCAAACCTCAATCTGAGTCCAGATTTCACCAGCCTGTCCCAGGGGTCCACGACATAGAAAAGGTTAGAAATGCCAGCTCTAGTTTCCAGGTCTAGGTCAGGTTTCTGGAGGTGGTGACTGCCTACTTCCATCGCCCCTGTAACCCCACATGAGGCCTCTCCTGCCTGTAGCTGCAGGATGTTTCCCATCCCTTCCCCTACCAAAAAATGCAAGTCTTTCAGCCCTCAAGCCCAAATGTCACCCTGACTGGAGGGCTCAGAATGGGGGAAAGGGAGCTGGAAGCATCTGGAAATTTCCAGTGTCTTGAAGATAAGCCCTGACTCTAGTATGACAGAATTCAGGCAATGAGGTAAGAAATGTTGGACAGTGGGCCAAATAAAATGTAATATTCTCTGCTTGTCCTTTCTGGCTCATTTGTGCCTTATCTATGGGAACCTCTACCCATAGCGGAAACTCCTGAATGACAGTTGTGTAGCCATCAGATTCTGACAGAAGCGAGGCGGGCAGGTGGGAGGAAAAGGCAGGCAGGTGGGATGCCGGCAGGATACAGGTGAGGAGAAACACATTAATAGGATTTTTGCTGGTTTAGAGACTTGTTCAAATTGGTTGCAAGAACAGGAGCATATATTGGCATAAACCCTTGCCCCCTGCCCCCCACCACACTGCGGAGGGCAGCAAGAACAAGGTTATGTTCAGAGCTATCAATCCGCACTTTTTATTTTGGTGTTGGGAACTCCTGACTCCCTGGCACTCCCCACACTGGGGGCTTTGGATCCTGAAAATATTGCTCACATTGAGACACTTCATTAAGTGTCTGCTTTCTACCAGAGTTCAGGAGATAGAGCCTTGTGGATTGGGTACACCTGTTAAAGAATCCCCTTCACTTCCCCTTGCCTTTTATCCAGGACTAAAATTACAGCCACTGAGCTGGTCTTGCCCTTCTGAGCCTGTAACCGGACACACAGGACAGCCAAGGCTGTCCCAGCATTCCGTAGAGGAAGAAAGCAAGGGCGGGTGCATCAGGGAGAGAAGGGGACACTCAGGGACATGCCACGTCATGAGAAACTAAGGCCTTGGAGACCGTGAGAACTAGAGCACAGCTATCTTGCCATGACATCTATCCCATGCCAAGGAACAAGGGCACAAATCCTCCAGCCAGAAAATACATAAATAAGTAAAGTAAAAGGCTGCATTGGAGGGTGGGAGCCCTAAATTAGAAGCCTCCCAAGGCCCGAAGGCAGAAAAAAACCCTTGATAACTGCTGAGTTGCTCCTCATTCACAAGAGTGGAATTCCTGCTAGAAGCAAGGCCCGGGACTCCATGTTGGCTCAGTCACTTCCCAGTTGTATGACTTGGACAAGTTCCTTAACCTCTCTGAGCCTTAGCGTCCTCGTGCTTAGTAAATGGAAATAGCCTGTCCCGGTTTCCATAAAATATTAAATGAGACATTTGTGCTAGCATTTTGCAAACTTCAAAGTGCCCCACAGTTGTTTAGCATGCTTCTTGCTTTCTGGAGCAGGAGAGTAAAGTGGCTAAGAGAGTAAGCACTGGGACTGGACTAGCTGGGTGTGAATCCTGGTTCCACTGCCTCTTGGATGTGTGCCCTGCAACAAGTTCATCAGTCATTCTGTGCCTCGGTTTTCTTATCTGTAAAATGGAGCTTAACCATAGCAGCACCTACCCCATTGGGTTGTTATGGTGGTCAGATATGTTTATTGGAAAATGAATACGGAAAATGTTCTAAGCATGGAAAATGCTTAGAACAGCGCCTGGCACACAGTAACATCCAATAAATGATAGGTAGTCTGTTTATTGCTCATTTATTATTGTTGTTGCTTATTATTGTTCAGTGATAACTAATTTCCCTCCTGGTCCCACTGAAGGCAAGGTATATTTTACTACTTATTGCTTTTGGGCTTGGCCGTATAACTTGCTCTGTCTGATGGGATGTTGGCAAATACAATGTGAGCTGAAGCTTAAAATGTGCTTGTTCTGTGGGGCTTGTCCTCCTGTGCTTCTGCCATTGCCATAAGAAGAACATGCCCTGGAGAGCCCACTGTCCCAGAAGCACCAAAGTCACATGGAACAGGCTGGAACCAAACCTGAAGATGATAACCTAGCCTACATTAGCTACATTAGCTAATCAAGCACAGCCTACATTAGCTAATCAATGAACAGACCTACAGCTTGAAGCAGCATCACCATGGCTGATCTGCAAAACTGAAAACATGACAATAGATACTTGCCACTAAATTTTAGAGTTATTTGTTATACAGCAATGAATGACCAATAGCTACTGTTATTTTTACCATCTAGCTACAGCTTGTACACTTTGAGGCTGTAATGTTAAATTTTAAAAGTCACTCTACTCCATTTTTGGCCAACTCTCATCATTAAAATAAACAATAGGAGGAATTGTTATCTTTTCCTTGTGGGATACATAAAACAAGCATCTGTTCATACACCCAACTACCATTTACTGAGCACCTATTACATGCAGACAGATGTCACACTAGGTACTGGGGAAACACATGCTTCAGGACCATCTCCATTTAGTTCCTGCAGTGAAATCATCTTTCGCTGCCTAATATGCTGATTCTTAGAAGCCAAGTTGTGCCCTGTGATATATTAGTCCCAGCTAGGGGAGGAAGGCTTGCATGCCATGATCACCACTGGAATCCACCAAAGTCTTTAGCCAGCCATGTGTCTGCTCAACAGGAAGGCTGTCAGTGTCCAGGATCCTCTCAGCCCTATAGAAAGTTCTACAGCCTTCAAATTGCCACTGATGTTCAGAATCCAAAACACTGCCATGTTTTTCCTCAATACAACCCAGCACAAACCGAGGATCGGAAAGGCAGTAAGTTGCATTTCTCCTCTCCTTCAGGCTAAAGCAGTCCTGGTCTGTAACAGCCGACTGCTTTTCTGGAGCTTGGGAAAATTGTAAAGCAGTCCATCTGGAACCCCACCCCCACCACCCAGAGCTGATCCTTTAGAACCTGGCAGGAGCAGGGATCAAGGTCTGGGCTGCTATTTTATCATCCCTTAGATGTAGGCCATCTAACAGTCTATTATCCAACCTGGGCCAACTGGCAAAACTCCAGGTCAGAGTTTCGTTTCAGAGTCGGAGGGCACCTCAGAAGCTGTTTCACCCATACTGTCCTACTGACCTCAGCCTCAGCTCCAGGGATAAAGAAAGGGTTTAGTCTGCAGATTATTCCATTTGGACCCCATTGCGAGGTATAACATAATGGATGTCGTGTGCAGAATGTTTACAACTCTCTAGAAAGCATATTTTTTTCTTATGTGCAACATAGAATGTGATAGCATAAAAAGAACTGGTGAGTGTTTATTTTTCCTAACACTCACTTGGTTTGTAGAAATGCAAAATGTGTGTCCCCTGAAGTTTGAATTAGTGCACATAGGATTGAGACTGGTGCTACGTAGGTAACCTGGAAGCCTCTTTAGATCTACCATAGCATAGTTATCTCAAGCTTAAATTGGCCATTAAGTCTCAGCTTTTACTTTCTATCATGCTTCTTTGTATGAGGACAATGGTAGCTGCCAATATGTGCAATGTAAAACATTCTCGCCATTGGAGCTAAAGGAAGAGGGGGGCCTCTCACACCACTTATTGGGAAATCACTCCAATCTAATGCTGCTGCCATCCACTCTGAGGACAGTGTTGGCTTCTGCACTAATTCTGTATTTTTGATGCTTTGACATCTTGGGGCCTTGTTCACCCTAGAGGAGCTGCCCCTCCCAGGGCTAGGTAATTCCTAAAGATAGCAAACAACTCACCTGAGAGAGCTCCCTTCATATGCGAACCAACCAATCCAGAGCCCACATCCCAACCACTTCCTTTATGGAGCTCACACTCCAGTCACCATCCACCTGCCCTAATCATCCCAGGGCCAAGTACCAGACAACTAAGGCATAGATGTCCTAAGGCATAGATGTCCTTAGTTGTCTGGTACTTGGCCCTGAGATGCCCCAGAGCCCACTGAAATTCCTGAAACTAGCCAATCCAAAGCTTGATTACCCTGCCTTGCCTGTTCCTTCCCATGAAAACCACAAGTAAGTCTCTTGTCCACAGTTGTACCCTCTCCTATCTCCTGACCCACCCTAGTGCTTCCCCGTGTGGGCCCCCATGGTGTGGTATAGCCCCTCCTCTTGGGAGGATCTGTGAGTAACAACCTGTCTTTTCAATGGAATTATTCATCTCCTGATCTGTTGGCCTCACTGTACCTGAATGATAATAAAACCTACATTTTAAAACAGCTTCAGTATCCAGGAAGGAGGAAGACAGTAAGCAAGTAAGCCAAGACCTTATGTTACCAAGGCAAGCTAGTTCTTCCAACTGTGTGGTGGTTGGTTGCTCAAACCCTTTCCTTTGGAGGAGTGAGGACTGGGAACACATGAGGGACAAAGAAGCATGTTCAAGAGTAAATGTTAAACAACTGGCTTTTAAAGTAAAAATGCTTTGATTAGTAGTGTTTAGGAATTCCATGATGTAAATAGTCCTACCATGGTCGATTTCAAGCTACCAATGTGAAAAGAGATGTACACAATTGACTCTTGCAAGCCTTTACATGTCAGCTCTGGCTCACCAATGGAATAAGACTACCTACCATTTGCTGGGAGACTCAAGGGAATTCCCAAAATGTGGCCCTGGAGATCCAAGAGTAAAGCTGCTTGATACTTCCACAGGACAGGCTTTCAGAAGAAGAAAGGAGCTTGCTTTCTCTTTGGAGAACTATGGAAAGTCTAGGAAAGAGTGCCTTTACTACATTCCTTTAAAAGTCCCTGGGCATCTCTTATGCCAGTGTCTCTCAGGGGGAAATGTGGCTCAAGAGTTCAAGGCATGCAGGGTGTGGGACAGAAAACCTGAGCTCTGCCATCACAAAGCCCTGGCCTGGACGGCAAGCTCCACTGCTATGTGACCATAGCTGAATTAGTCTGACTCCAAACCTCAGTGCACTCATCTGTAAAATGGGAATAACAATTCCAAACATTGCTGGATTGTAAGGCTAGGAATAATGCACATTCGGAGAATAGCACAATGCCTGACACAAACAGGAGTTCCTAAACTGATCAAGAGAGCCATAAATAGATATTTTTCATTCATTTGTAGCTGAAATTTAGTATTTCCTTCAATTATCAGTGAAAGTAACAAACCACAGTGGTATCAGCAGTACTTGTGAGTTTCCTACCAATAGGAATTACAGATATTTTCGTATCACATTAAAGTTGCTATGTTGAAATATTATTTACACCACCAAACTACTTCAAATTATAATGTTTGTTGGATTCACCACTAACTCTTGTTATTTAATGTAGTAATAAAGGAGCATATATCTATTATAATATTGAAAAATTTTAAATACTTTGGTAACTGTATTTCAATATACTTGGCTTCCTTTGTAATCCTATGTATTAGACTTTCTGCATGAAGAAACATTATTCTGAGAAGGGATTCATCGGTTTCACTAGATTGCCATGTTTCAAATAAACAAGAATCCATGGAGTGATATTAAAAATGGTAGCTACTTTATTATTATCATTATTATTATTCTCACAGCTTCTGGGGCATTAACAGACTTACTTGGGTGACAGCAGTGGAGCAGATGCCCCCTGGAAAAGTCTCAGCTCCATGTCCCCACAAGGTGTCAGAACATCACGAAAGTCACTGATCGAAATGTCTCCATTCCCCATCCCCTCCCCATAGCCTCTGGTAAATACCATTCTACTCTCTAATTCTATGAGTTGTACATACAAGTATTATTTGTCAACTAAAAATAAAATAAAACTTTAAAAAATTTTAAAGAGATATCCACTGAATAGGAGGATGGTGCTTACTGCCTGGTGTTCTCTCTTACCCACCAGAAATCCTAACTATGGCTTACCTGGCCCCAGACAAGGCTCTCCAATCCATGACAGCACCAGATGCAATTCCCAACTCCATCCCCACCAACTGGCTGTTTCCTAAGTTACTTTCATGCTTTGACTCCTACAGCAACTGGCCACAGCTACTCCTGGAGTCCTGGAAACATGGCTACTGGATGTCCTCAACAAGTACCAATCACTAATATTCTGCCATGATCTATGATTCAGAAAACCTAGACATGGCACCTTCAGCCCTAGAGGATTCCTTGAGGCCAGAGTGTCTGCATCTATGAGCTGTTTTGGAGGTTGGAAAAATGTTTAGGAAGTAAATAATTTTGTTGGTTAGGCTCAAGCATTGCAGAGGAAATGGAGCTCACTTATAGAGAGGGACTGTGGATAAATTGCTACTTGGGCAGTTAATACTTTGTCATGCTGCTGAGACACTTCAAGAGCTCCCTAAAAAAGCACTGAGATGTCTCTTATCTTTCCCACTGGGAATGGATGGGCACCCAAAAGTTGGCAGCAGAAATTCCACTGCAGGAGCTCCCCGGCCTACTCAAAGCACTTAGAAACATAAAATGAAGCAGTCCTTTCGTTCTTCTCCACAAACCTTTGAGCTAAATATTATTAGTATCCCCATTTTAGAAATGAGAAAACTGAAGTAAAGCTACTTGCCCAAGGTCACACAGGTGGTAGGTAACAGAAGCAGGATCTGAACCCAGTTTAGTGAAGCTCCGAAAGCCTACATTGTTAGTCACTATTCAAAATAGATGCATCCTGAAAAAACTCCAAAGATTGAAAAGCTTCCTGGCTAATTAGGTACATTTAAAGCAGTATTTGAGGGGTTGTGGTGACTTTTGATCCTGAATAACTCTCTGGCTACAGCCAACACACCAGCCTTGGCTACTGACTGTGAAGACATGAAAGTTCTGGTTGATTTGATAACCGGGAGCCAAAGGATGCCTTGTCAGCTGAGTTACTAGGATAAGCGCATCAGCTGCACAGAGACAACTCCCTCTGCTCTCTTGTCATCCTCTCTGTCTCTTAGAAGATGTGTCAGGAAGGATCATCTCAGCTGAACTCCATGCTGCCCTGCAGGGAATGCTTCAGAGTCCTGGCCCTGGACGTGATATCAGGTTTTCTGATTCTGGCTTCAGCAGAAAATTCCAACCTCCTTTCTCCCATATGATTTTCAAACAAATCAAGGACTTTCATCACAATGTTCAACCTTTGAGTCTCCCAACCTGGAATTCTGATAATTCCATTGAGGTTATGGGGTCAGATGTAAGAACTATCTGGAATTCTTTTGCTATGTCACACAGCAGTTTTAGTCCAGAGAATACCTTGAAATTATTTCCACAGCTCTTCGAAACAGTAGCATCTATTTTACTTGACATTATGCTGGTAAGTGTTTAGCAAATGACTTTCCATAGGGGAAAAAAAGTCCTGACTTGTAGTGCTTGCTGATTTCTGTGGTGTAAATACTCCCACCATGGCTGACTTCATATCAGCTACCAACGTAATGTCACTGAACATGGAAGTGGTAAGAAATGCACACAGCTGGCTCTTGTGAACAAGCTGGCTCCCGTGTACCACAGCCAAGGATCCAGCACCCAAACTTGTTATGAATTACTGAGTATATGCCCAAAAGAATATAAATCGTTCCATTATAAAGACACATAGACGCGTATGTTCTTTGCAGCACTATTCACAATAGGAAAGAAATGGAATCAACCCAAATGCCCATCAGTGGCACATTGGATAAAGAAAATGTGATACGTATACACCATGGAATACTATGCAGCCATGAAAAAGAGTGAGTTCATGTCCTTTTCAGGGACATGGATGGAGTTGGAGGCCAATATCCATAGCAAATAAATGCAGGAACAGAAAAGTAAATATGGCATCTTCTCACTTATAAGTGGGAGCTAAATGATGAGAATACATGGACACACAGAGGGGAACAACAGATACTGGGGTCTACCTGAGGGTGGAGGGTGGGAGAAGGGAGAAGATCAGGAAAAATAACTAATGAAATAACTAATGGATACTAGGTTTGATATCTGGGTGATGAAATAATCTGTACAACAAACCCCCATGACACACGTTTACCTATGCAACAAACCTGCACATCCTGCACATGTACCCCGTATGTAAAATAAAGGTTAATAAAAGAGAAAGCTCATCTTTTAATGGTCCTCAGAATACCAAAAATTCACTAAGCTGTCTGTGATGAATAACAAGTGATTAAGGGTATCTGAGGTCCAGCTGGGCCGCAAGATCTTGGGAGCTGATAGCATGGTGCCTCTTCTGTTCAAAGCCAGCCACTAGGGCAGCAATGCAGAAATGAGGCAAAATAGACCAGGCATCCACCATAGTCACAAAGGTGCACGCTGGGGAGATAAAGCTCATTTCACCATATAATCTCTTGAGTACTTTATACCTGGGTAAGCATTATCACATGATTCTTAAGCTTTCATCCTCAAAATGACTGCGAGGCTGGATAGTCGCCTTCCTTTAGCTTCCCCAATGCCTCTGAGATGAACACCAGCTTGGGGTATGCATTTTTTTGGTGGGGGTTGTTTTATTTCTCTTTGATCATACTTATTATTTACTTCATCCTCTGTTAGGTGTTTTTCTGTTGATTCTTTTGGAACTGTTGAAAGGCATCAATAAATAAATGAATCCATATAAATTAAATGAGTGAACGAATGAAACTCAAATACTTTGCAAACTGCATAACAGTTGTCATGACTAACAACAGCCCACTCACCACATATCCCTACTGTCAGGGTCAACCTCAGTGGTAATCACCTCTACTGGAACTCTTAAGAGGGGCCTAGATAAGCAAAGAAGACTAATATCTTCATCTTGATGGTAATGCAAATAGCAACCACTGATTGTCTACTATGTGACACACATTAGACACATATTACCGACAAAAGCACTAACGATGTAAGCAAAATCATGGCCTCTTTCCTTCTAAGAGGAAAAGAATCAAGGTGGAAAGAAGTGGGTAAAGGGATGGAAAATAAGCATCCATATAGATGGGCTATTAGAGAGTCTGGGAGAGTTTGGGAGAATTGAGAAGAATGGAGACAAAAGAGAGAAAGAACCTTCTGAGATGGTTAGGTGTCTTTGAGAGATGAAAAGAGGCAGATTTTTAAAAAAGAACTGTTTCTGTAGATTATGAATCGGATCTCCTTTAACATTTTGAGAAACAAGGATTCTATTCTATTATCACTTCTGGTCGCTACTATCACTTCTAGTCGCTACACATTTCCTATTGTGATACTATACAAAGGCTAGACCAGGTGGAGCTCCAGTTATATTGAGTGTATAATATCTCTGTTACTGAAAATAGTTCTTCAAAATAGGCATTTTTATTTTCATTTTATGGATGATGAAACAGAGGCTCAGAGAGAATAAGCAACTATTCTGAAACACAAACTGATAAGTGACTGAGCCAAGATGCAGTCTCCTACTAGGAAAATAACAATAAATATTGAAAACAATAAGTATAACAACATTCTATTTACAGATGTATTAGTCCATTTGCATTGCTATAAAGGAATAATTGAGGCTGGGCAACTTATAAAGAAAAGAGGTTTATTTAGCTCATGGTTCTGCAGACTGTATAAGAAGCATGGTGCCAGCATCTGCTTATGGTGAGGCCTCAGAAAACTTCCACTCATGGTGGAAGGCAAAGGGGGAGCAGACATGTCACATGGTGAAAGAGTTAGCAAGAGAGAAGGGAGGAGGTGCCAGGCTCTTTTAAACAACCAGCTCTCACATGAAGTAATGGAGCAAGAAGTTATTACCTTGAGGAGGGCACCAAGCCATTCATGAGGGATCCACTCCCATGACCCAAGCACTTCCCACTAGGTTGATCCCCACCTCTAACACTGGGGATCAAATTTTAACAAGAAATTTGGAGAGGACAAATATCGAAACTATATCAATAGAAAATGGATCAGTTATTGGGGACACAGCTCTGTACAAGTGACGAGTTAACAACATCCATGCTTAGTAAATTTAGGTGGCATGGCTGATATAATTGTTCCAAGGAGTCAAGAAAGTTCTCAGAGGTTCTCCTGGGTTAGGGAAGAACTTTGCAATATAGACCTTACACCCTCATTCTCCCAAGTGGGGCATCTGCCAACCCCAAGAAGTAAGCTTTGGAAGAAGGTGTTCATAATATCCCAACATCTATCCCTCTTTTCTTCTATATTTAGATGAGCATAAGGCTTCCCAAAATATAGATGACTCCTTGCACTTTGTGGGAGGGTGGCCGTGAATCAAATCCTGATCCATGTAGTCTCAGCAAAAGTGTTGTGCCCGAATCTAGGGAAGTTTGTCTTCTGTGGAAGGGGCATGTTGTTGACTTTCCCTTTTTCTCTCCTATCCATTGTCTGGAATGTGGACACGGCAGTCAGTCATCTTGGACCACCAGAATGAGGACCTCACCCTGGGAATAGCAGAGCACCAAGATGAACTGATCCTAGGTCCCTGACTAGTATATGAGAAAGAAATAAACTTCTACCTTGTCTAAGCCACTGTTATACTGGGTCTTTGTTACAGCAGCCAAACCTTCCTTTTAATCTGATAACCCAGCAACTCTACTCTTAAGTATATGGACAAAGAGAAGAGTATAGAAGTCCATCAAAAAACAAGTACAAGAATATTCACAGCAGCCTTGTTCATAATAGCCAAAAGCTAGAAACAACCCAAATACCCATCAACAAGAAATAAAGAGTGATACAGTTATATAATGGACTATTATCCAGCAATTTAAAAATGAAGTACTGATACTCAGAGCATGGATGAATGTCACAGACATAACGTCAAAACTGCATTTTGATTGCTTCTTGACCTTCTATACGATTCTATTTACATGAAGTTTAAGAACAGGAAAAAGAGCTGCAGTCTCCAACTCCCAGCGCGAAGGACACAGAAGACCGGTGATTTCTGCATTTTGAACTGAGGTACTGGGGTCATCTCACTAGTGAG
>NW_012115021.1:3669285-3709548 GCF_000951035.1 Colobus angolensis palliatus
ATGTACCCTAGAACTTAAAGTATAATAAAAAAAAAAAAAAAAGAACAGGAAAAAATTAATCTATGGTGACACGAGTCAGAATAGTTGCCTCTGGGCAGGGTGTATGGACTGAATGGGGACACAGAAGAACCACCTGAGGAGTGAGGACAATGTTCTTGTATATCTTGGTCTGTATGGTGGTTGTACAGATATATATAATCAGGGTTATAATTGTAGTTATATATGTATTTGTGTAGTGATTTTTTAAAATCTTCCCTTTAAAATCCTTTTTATTCCATGTTTTTTCTTCCAAACATGATAGAACAAATTCCATGTCGAGGAAAAACATATGCACGTGCACGTGCACACACACACACACACACACATACACGCATACAAGACAAAAGAAGACAGAAAGTTCAAATGCTGTGGAAAACATACTCGACTCAGTAGAAACACTTGCAACATCAAATACACAAAAGAGAAATTAATTTGTGGCTGCCTGTTGAAGGAAAAAAATAGATTACTTCCAAAAGCCACAGAACACAGCATCTCTCTGTGGAAACAAAGTTTCCATGGCTGCAAGACCAGAGTCAAGAAGAGAAGAAAAAAAGTCATGTCAGAAGCAGCAAAGTTTATCTTTCCCTCCTCAAATGTCAGTGCCCACTGATCACTAAATCACTCCCATGGCTTATTAAAGTAAATGTCACAGAAAGTTATGGACACCGCCTTATTCATTAAATGCACTTGAAGAGATTTCTGGGAGAGAATTTTCTTTTAAATCAAATAGGAGGTTTGCACTGCAGTACTAGACGGTTATAACCCATACCAGCCAGAAGGTCGTTCATAACACTGAATGGGTGTTTGATGAGATGTTTTTATTCTCAGGCTGCACTAAAAATAGGAAGAATGTAAAGTTTAAACTTTAAGCCAACTTACTTGCAATGCATTCATCTATGTCTAACTGGCCATCATGACCCCTCAAGACTACATGGAAGCCATGTACTAAGGAAGTCATGGGCACATGCTTCTAGACCATACACTTGGCTCCATGTAAGAGTATATATATTATAAAGAGAAATGCAAAATCGCCATGCATTTTTTAAACTAGCTTCAAAGTAATTTTGTACTTGAAAAATTGAAGCCCCCAAACCTTCAGGGTATGCATTATCTTTTTTCTACCATCAAGAGCACTTCAACAGAAAAGTTTCAGAAGCACTATCTAGAGATGCACAGGCTAACATGGTATTTAAGTTTAAATTTAAATTAATTAAAACTTCATGGTTTTAGGGCTTACATTTCACTCTTTAATCCATCTTGAGTTAATTTTTGTGTAAGGTGTAAGGAAGGGGTCCAGTTTCAGTTTTCTGCATATGGCTAGCCAGTTTTCCCAACACCATTTATTAAATAGGGAATCCTTTCCCCATTGCTGGTTTTTGTCTGGTTTGTCAAAGATCAGATGGTTGTAGATGTGTAGCATTATTTCTCAGGCCTCTGTTCTGTTCCATTGGTCTATATATCTGTTTTGGTACCAGTAGCATGCTGTTTTGGTTACTGTAGCCTTGTAATATAATCTGAAGTCAGGTAGTATGATGCCTCCAGCTTTGTTCTTTTTGCTTAGGATTGTCTTGACTATACGGGCTCTTTTTTGGTTCCATATGAAATTTAAAGTAGTTTTTTCTAATTCTGTGAAGAAAGACAATGGTAGCTTGATGGGGATAGCACTGAATCTATAAATTATTTTGTACAGTATGGCCATTTTCATGATACTGATTCTTCCTATCCATGAGCATGGAATGTTTTTCCATTTGTTTGTGTCCTCTCTTATTTCCTTGAGCAGTGGTTTATAGTTCTCCTTGAAGAGGTCCTTCACATCCCTTGTAAGTTGTATTCCTAGGTATTTTATTCTCTTTGTAGCAATTGTAAATGAGAGTCCAAACCCTAGAAGAAAACCTAGGCAGTACCATTCAGGACATTGGCATGGACAAAGACTTCATGACTAAAACATGGAAAGCAATGGCAACAAAAGCCAAAATTGACAAATAGGATTTAATTAAACTAAAGAACTTCTGCACAGCAAAAGAAAACTATCATCAGAGTGAACAGGCAACCTACAGAATGGGAGAATATTTTTGCAACATATCTATCTGACAAAGCGCTAATATCCAGAACCTACAATGAACTTAAACAAATTTACAAGAAAAACAAACAATCCCATCAAAAAGTAGGCGAAGGATATAAACAGACACTTCTCGAAAGAAGACATTTGGGTGCCCAACAAACATATGAAGAAAAGCTCATCATCACTGGTCATTAGAGAAGTGCAAATCAAAACCACAATGAGATACCATCTCACACCAGTTAGAATGGCAATCATTAAAAAGGCAGGAAACAATAGATGCTGGAGAGGATGTGGAGAAATAGGAATGCTTTTACACAGTTGGTAAATTAGTTCAACCATTGTGGAAGACGGTGTGGCAATTCCTCAAGGATCTAGAACCAGAAATACCATTTGACCCAGCAACCACATTACTGGGTATATGCCCAAAGGATTATAAATCATTCTACTATAAAGACACATGCACACGTATGTTTATTGCAGCACTATTCACAATAGCAAAGACTTGGAACCAACTCAAACGCCCATCAATGATAGACTGGATAAAGAAAATGTGGCACATATACACCATGGAATACTATGCAGCCATAAAAAAGGATGAGTTAATGTCCTTTCCAGAAACATGGATGAAGCTGGAAACCATCTTTCTCAGCAAACTAACACAGGAACAGAAAACCAAATACCACATGTTCTCACTCATAAGTGGGAGTTGAACAATGAGAAAACATGAACACAGGGAGGGGAACATCACACACCAGGGCCTGTTGGGGAGTGAGGAGCTAGGGAAGAGATAGCATTAGGAGAAATGCCTAATGTAGATGATGAGTTGATGGGTGCAGCAAACCACCATGGCACGTGTATACCTATGTAACAAACCTGTACGTTCTGCACATATATCCCAGAACGTAAAGTATAATAAAAAATTCAAATAAAATTAAACTAAAATTAAAGAAAATTTAAAACTCAGTTCCTCAGTTACATTACCCACATTTCAAGTGCTCAATACCCCTAAGTGGCTAGTGGCTACCATATTAGACACTGCAGATGCAGAACATTTCTAGCATCACAGAAAATCCTATTGGACAGCACTGGTCTAGATATACAAAAATCTAGTTAATCTATGGAAACTCTTTGAGATCCTTCCCTCATAGCTTGAGAAGAGGAGAAGGTCTAAGATATTAGATAGACTGTTGTAGAAACTCACCTTAAATTTCAAGGTCACATTACTTGAGAGTCTACAAAGTCCTAGGTATTGGAAGGGGAATCAAAGAAACAGGCACAGAACTTGGCTTCAAGAAGCAATAGTCATAAACTGAACTAGTAAAAGAGCATAGAACGAGACCTCTGTCAACACTACATCTATAATACCATTCTCCACCAAACCCACAGAATCTTGGTGTCAGTTTCAAGGTCAAGCCCATTCAGTTATAAAGCAGATGGAAAATGGATTATATTAACAATGGGCACAGAATTCATCTTGAGCATGTTAGAGATGGAGATCTGATTTTGGTTGGGAAAATCCCTTGGTCACTACTTGATGTGAACTTTGAAACTTGGTGCAGTGTTCAGCAACAAGATTACTAAAGATCTGGCAAAGTCTTCTTCGTAACACAGAGAACTGGAAGAAGCAAGAATGAGAAGGGAAAGAAGAAGCTGGCCAAAGGACATGGTATTGGGGTTAAAAGGAGCAAAGTGGTTAAGTGGAAGTAGCTTCACAATTAGTTCCTCATCTCTGCCTGGCACATGCATACCCACTGACATCTGTGGTGGGCAGGATCTAAAGTGAATGTGGCATATCTTCTTGGACTTTTCATTTTACTCCATAACATGAGGTGAGGTAGCCCCAGGATATTTTAAGAACAGGGATACTCAAAGTTCAATTTGAGGTCATTTTCCATGGTAGATTGTTTGCAAAAAATGACCACAATAATTTCCCTTCCTCTATCCACATCCCTTTGCAAAGAGACTTTACAACCCCTCCCATCACTAGGTGAGTCTATTTCTCCATCCCTTGAAATTAGTCCCGCTTTACAATTTATTTTAGCCAACAAAATGCAGCAAAAATTGTATCATGCCAGTTCCACAAGTAGGGCTCAAGAGACCTGTTCCCACTCTCATCTTTAATTCATTTATTATGGAGTAAAATAGAAGGTCCTAGAAGATGTGCTTTGGACAAGCTCTCCCTGCTTCCATCCACCCCTGCCCTGCCTCAGTATGTTCCCAACACAGTGACATAAGCCACAAAGTGTTCCTTCTTTGCTAAAAGTCCCCCAATAACTCCCCATCTCATTCAGAGTAAAAGGCAAAGGCCTTGCAAGCACCCAAAAGATCCTGCATGTCTTGCACTGTTGCCCTCACCTTGGGATTTCTCCGAGCTCTTTTCCCACAGCTCATGCCTTACGCACACAGCTCTGACCACACCAGGCTCCTTGCTATTCCTCAAATATGACAGGCTCACACCCTAGCCTCAGGGCCTTTGCACTTACTATTTCCTTTGCTTGGAACTCTCTTCTTCAGATATCCACATGACTCATTCCTTCCAGGTTTTCACTCACATATCCACTTCTCAATGAGGCTTTCCTTGATTGCTTAATTTAATGTGGCACCCTCAGCAATCCTAACTCCCCACCTTTATTTTTCTTTTCATTACAGTATCATCACCTAAGGAGCTGTATAACATATTTATTTTATATTGGTCACCTCCACTAGACTGCAAGTTCTCTGAAAACAGAGATCTGAATGTGTTTTGTTTATTGTTGTATCCTCAACACTTGAAACAGTGCCAGGAACATAGGAATGGTTGAATAAATATTTGTTGAGTGGATAAATGAATGTATGAAACTTGGCTACTGTAGCAGACTCTGTCAGTGCTCCTGCACATATCCCTCAGACCTTTCAGGTAAGCACCAGGAGATTTCCAACTGCTAGTGCCTGCATCTCTGAGCCTATGGGCTAATTTTCCTGAACCAGGACTGTAGAAGGTCACTCTGCCCGTGCACGAGGTGGGCTGGAAATGCCAAGGAACTAATGAATGCCTCCAGGAGCAGCCTCCAAGCAATGATTATTGGGAGGTTGGTGTATAAATACTCCAGCTCCCTTGCCCCTTGGGTGGGATAACCCTTCTGTAGGATTCAGCTTGATAATGTCCTTTATTTGTTGCCCTCCTTCCCTGTATCATATTCTCACTACCTACAGGTAGTGTTATCCTGTATCCTACCCCCCCACACACACACCCACACACAAAATAAATTACCTACACTTGAATCATTATGCCAGGATCTGTGTGTCTAGGGGAACCAAACCCAAGACAGTAGGGAAACCTGGCTGATTTCTGCATTACATATGGAGCAAACATTTTCTGAATCCCATTATGTGCCCACATGTTAAGCTCAGCACATCTAATTCCTGCTTTTAGGCTAATGAATGGGGCAAAGATGGATTTATGAAGACTGTTAAATTATAAGTTACATGACTGTCCTCGCCATTTACTACTTTCCAGGAAGAAAAGGGGAGGGAGGGATTAAAAAGCCCATTACAGCATCCCTCAATAGCTCTGCCCAAGCCCCAATGATATGTCCTCAGCTCATCTCCAAAATCAAATAAACAAAAGCTGCACTGCTTCTTTAGGCTTCTGATAAAATGTGCTGTACTCATAGTGTGGTCTAGCCCAGCTAATCCAAGCATCCTGAAGCTATCAAGGCGCTAAAAACTCAGGCTTTCTCTGCCAATCCCTCCCCACTTTTACACCCTTTCTTGGTCTCCAGTCTCACCCACCCCCATCCTCCCTAGAGGCATTCCTCTGGTGGATAAATCAGAGCTCTGAATTCTCTTGTGATGTTGTAACAAGCTGGCAGCGGGCATGACATGTAGCAGGGGAGGGCATAGGAGCCCCTAAATCAGAAAGAATGAGATTTCTTTCCCAGAGGCAGTGTGAAATGAGAGGCAAAGAGCAAGGCGGCTGGAGATAGGAAAGGGACGAGGTGAGGGGCAGGAAGGGAAGTGAGGTAGCTGGAAGCAGCTTTAACCCAGTTTGCACTAACGTGCTTTTAGAGGTGTGTGTGAGTTAAAGAATGTGAGCATCCCTCTGTGAGTATGTACATGTGTGACATGCACAGCTATTAAATTAAAGATACTGGCAGGAGAAGCAGAAAAGGCTTATGGGAAAATGCCCCTGCCCAATGATCACAGGCTGTTGGGCATCTCTGATGAATCAATGTTTGCAAATAGGCAGGGGAGATGCTTGGGAAGAAGCCATACTAAGATGCAAACTTGTCCTAAAGGACAAAATAGAAAATGGAAACAGAACAACCAGATGGATGGCCAGACAGACACACAGAAAAGAATTGGGGTCAAACTCTCAGGGACTGAATGGCTACCAAGCTCTTATTTCCTCTGCAGCAACCGCAGGTCACTCTCTGAAAGAACTGGAGGCCGAGACCTGCTCTCTTTCTTGGCTTATTATCTGAGTGACATTCGTTCTCCGGGTGGCTGGAAGTCAGTGAAATACTAGCCTAAGCTGACAGTCTTGACTTCTTTCTAAATTGATCTGGGCAGGGTGTCTGGTCTGGAACCAGGTTTCCTTCTCATCCTTCCCCACACTTCCGAATAGCTGCTGGGTTGTGGCTACCGCCCAATTCAGAAGTTAGAGCAAAATAAAATGGCTCTCTGCCTATCTATGCCACTGGGGGATTTATAAGTGGTTGAGTCATATTGATTCATCCTTCTATTCTCTGTCTCCAGTTTCCCCCCCTTCTGTCAATCCCTTATTACTTCTGTGTTACAGAAATTATGGCTTGTTCCAGGGCAGGAAGGAGAGGAATGCAAGAAGACACATACACTACTCCTCATTCTCAGGCACAGGGAGTTTTATCAGTTCCCCAGGTCTAGGATGATGCCATTTGAAAGGCTTTGCCTGTCTAGGTCTGGCTGGGGGCTTATGATCAGAACAAGATTGAGATGTCATACTGGATGCTGTGGGGTGCCTCCAAGGTCTCTCATTCTGTATTGAGGTACCCCGTCTCCCAGCTGCTGGGATTATTGGCTTCTGAGAGCTCAAAGCTTTTTCCTGCTCTGGATATTGCCTTCTGCAGAAAGGAGCTGCCTCATGCAAGCTCCTGTCCCCTACCTAGAAGAAACCTGCATCCAAAGACTGGTCATTTGGAAAATACAAAGACCAGGCCCCCTTGCCTCAATTTGGGACAACTCTAAAGGACCAGCTTGCTTCCAGAGCTGAGGTCTTTGTTGTACTGCATGACAGTTCAGCTCTTCCCTATGCCCAGCCCTGCTTCCCTCACTCCCTGCAGGTGTTGATTCCACTGGCACTCTCCAGTAGCTTTCCTGTGCACAGGTCTCCATCTCAGAGTCTGTCCCAGGCACCCAACTTAAGACAGATGTGTAAGAAGGAAGCACATTGTCCTAAAATCAATTACAAACTAGATTCTTCATTGCGCTTGAGACTTAAATAGCACATGACAAAGTTCATTAATACCTAGCTTTCTCAGGATATAAAGACTTACATTAAATAAATCACCTAGTGGTTAGGCTCAGGAACAAAAGGGAAGAGCAGGGAAGACTTTCAGTTCACACGAGAGT
The DNA here is from genome assembly GCF_000951035.1 of Colobus angolensis palliatus. NCBI lineage: Eukaryota > Metazoa > Chordata > Mammalia > Primates > Cercopithecidae > Colobus > Colobus angolensis. The sequence goes on from NW_012115021.1 coordinate 3,676,976, forward strand.
AAAGGATTCACCATTTTTCTCATTTCCCAGTTCATTTCAATCTTCAGTGGCAAAACTAGCCTTATCCACCAAATGTGGCACGTAAAGGCTTGTTCATACAAAGAAGGAAACAACAGGCACTGGGGTCTACTTGAGGGTGGAAGGTGGGAGGAGGGAGAGGAGCAGAAACAATAATTATTGGGTAGTAGGCTTAATACCTGGGTGATGAAATAATCTGTACCACAAACCCCTATGACACAAGTCTACCTATATAACAAACCTTCACATGTACCCCGAACCTAAAATAAAAGTTAAAAATAAAAATAAATAAATAAATAAATAGATAAAGCATTGTTCATGTGAAATATAATGCAAAAATGCAGGTCACATATGTAATTTAAATTTTTTCCAATAACTACCTTAAAAAATTTTTTAAAGGAGGTGAAATTAAATTTAATAATGTGTTTTATTTAATCCATTATGTCTAAAATATTATCATTTCAACATGTGATCAATGTAAAAAAAATTACTAACGAGATATTTTACATTCTCTTTTTTATATTAAGTCTTTGAAATCCCATGTGCTTTTACAGTTAAAGCACATCTCAATTTGGATGGTAAATTTTCATCAGAATTACTTGATCTATATTTAGATTTCATGAAATGGCTGAAAAAGTAGATTCACACACCAGAATTGTTGCAAAGAACAAAAACTTTTCCAATAACTGAATCAAACACCCATTTTAAAATTTAAACTCATTAAAATTAAATGAAATTCAAGATTCAGCTCCTCAATCGCACTAACTACATTTCAAGTGCTTACAGCTCTCTGGCTAGAGGCTGCCATATTGAACAGCACAACCTTAGTGTCTTTAACAATTGCATATCTGGGTCGATAATAAATCGGTTATTCATTTGAGGAAAAACAATCAGATTACTCTTCTTGTGGGAAGAAGCATCCTCCCTCTCAGTGATCTGGCTGGTTCATATATGTCAAAGAAATAGCTTCCAGTATAAATGGGCCACTGTTCAAGAACACTACACTCACTCATTTCTATATGGGCTCTTTAAAAAGAATTCCATCTACCACCACTTATTCTTTCCCACCACTTAGTAAGTTGGGTTCTCATTTTTCTTCTGGTATCTGTCAAGATTTTATTGGCACACCCTTGCTTCCTGACTTGGCTTGACAGTCTTGATATTCTGTGGTAAATAAATCATGTGTGTTTATGTTCAAACTTTTCACTGTCTACAAATCATTGGAAAATTTGAACCTTCCTTACCCAAATTTGTACTTAATCCATGGTCTCTATTACTTTGACACCTTTTAAAAAGTAGAATACAACCTTTTCCCTCTGTTACAGTTGCTGTTTGGAACTTGAATTCCCTTTGCTAAAAGAAACATGCCTTTGGTATCACACATTGAGAGACTCACCCATGAAAACTGTTCTGCACATGGTGACTACATCACTCCACCAGGTCGGTGTTCTTGGGGTCCAAAAAATCCAGACTGATTCCCATCAGACTCTAAAAAGCACCCTAACCTGAGTCTATGGTGGTCTGGATGCTGGACCCAAATTCCCCTGGACACAGGATTCACAGGGAACATTTCCTGTGCTCACAGTTGAACATCACTTGGAGATAAACACTGACCTTTGAACTCTCAAGGTATGTTGAAAGTGGCTACAAAGGACACTACAGGGTCAACTGACAAAATTGAAGTACAAACAGTAGGTTAGACAAGAATATTGTTATCAATGTAAAATTTACTTAAGTGATAACTATATTGTGGTTGTATAAGAAATTATCCTAATTCTTCATACTGATGTATTTAAGATAAAGAGCCAAGATATATGCAACCTACCCTATAATAGTTCAAATAGAGACAGAGAAAGAGAGAGAGAGAGTGCTAATATTAAATCAAAATGGGCAAAACATTACAGAGAGGTATTCACAGTCACAGCCAACTTGTAGCTCCCTCCCTGCAGGATATTTAAAAGGATGTTTTTTGTACTATTATTAATAATAATTTTTTCTTGCAACTCTTTTGACATTATTTTCAAATAAAAAGTTAAAAACACAGAAAAAAAAAAAAAAGAAAGTTTCTCTGCCTTGCAGAGAATGTCTTTCCCTGCATTTAGAATCAAAGGAGCTTCAAGCCAGAAGGAATATTGGGAATCAGATCTCTTTGTCTCTCTCACATTCTCTCACTATGGATCTAATGGTGGGAGCCTGAAAAATGGGGTTGGGGTAAAATTTTCATCTTTAACAGGGCACTACAGATATGCTTTTTCATAATCCTAAACATCCCAGCTATGTCTCTTGTCTCTCTCTGTCTCTCTCTCTTTCAATATCTATCTATCTGTCTATCTATCTATCTATTTATCTATCTATCTTGCCCTCCCGCATCATTTCTCCTTCCCTTTCACTTTCTCTGATCTACCTTAGGGTCACAGATAATGCCCCCAAGATGCCGAATCCTTGGTGCATTCCCTGATCACATTTCACATACCAACTAAATGCCTTGATCTTAACACAAGTGGACATGGTATCAGGAGACTTCCTAGGAAAATCAAACCTATCATATTGCAAACCAAAGTCAGAATGAGACACAGGAATCCCCAAACAAATTTACAACCACTTCTATACCACTTTATACAGCAGGGTTCATCAGATGACATTTTGCTGTGAAACCATTCAGTGTTCTCTGGACTAAGGTTTTACCCCAGTGGTTAAGTGCTTTAACTAGATATTGAGCTCCCATCAATCCCCTCCCTGCCCCTGCAAGTGCATATCCCCATCCCTGAAGGTCCATGCACAGAGATTCTCCTTGTTCACATAAGGCTTTATTTTCTACTGTCTTAGAAGCATTCCTTAGCTACGCACCTTCCTACAGTTTGATTCTGACTCCAGTAATTTCCTAATTATAGAGACAGACTTTCTGTCTTGTTATTCTAACACGGATTTCACTTTAATCTGGAAAAAAGAGCCCCAAAATGTGGTTTGAACTTTTTCATTCTAGCATAAACTTCATCTCCCTATGGTTTCAATTACAGCAGTAAAATAATATAAGTAATACTGCAAGCTATAGAAGACATTTGTTATAAAGGAATTAACAAATGGTACTATAACAGCAATCATATTCATAGGTTAGAAACCAGTCCATACCAATTGAAATGTTGTTTTAAAACAGCTTAGTTGAAATGATAATTGGATAATTTGTTATTTTTTAAAACTCTAAGTATTGCTCTTTTCCACCCTGGTGGCTCATGCAAAAATGGGAAAGCTTGGCAAATGAGAAATTTAAACCACAGACCCCCAGACATGGTGGCTCAAAAGTCTAACCTAGTCAGCAAGCCTCATCATAGCTGTGGTTGGCTATGGTCTCTGCACTCAAACAATCTTTAATGTGCAGAGATATAACAGACATATACAAACCAAAATAAATAAATACAGAGCTGAACAAGAAGAAAGGCATGGAATAAAAGGTTCAACCAAACCAAAATCTGGTTCTTTGAAAAGTTCAATGAAAAGATAAACTTTTGGCAATAATAATCAAGAAAAAAGACAGAAAGTAAAACAAATATTAGAAATGTAAGGAGATACAGCACCTACAAGATTCTCCCATTAAACATAAGTTCCATCTACCTTCCTTGGGTATCAAGTACCTAAATTTTAACACCAGTTTCATTCATTCATTCATTCATTAAATATTTGTTGATGTGCCAGAGATACACAATGATCAACACCCCCCGTCCCCACTCCCAGCCCACCTGAAGCCTACCTTGTCTGTCAATTGCTATGAAACAAAGTAAATAAATATATCACAAGCCAGGAAGCAGACTTGCCTTGAAGAAAAGTAAAGTAGATCAGGCAGGGGAACATAATGGAGATGTCATTTTAGATAGGGAGGTAAGAAAAGGTCTATTTTATTAGATGATTTTGAGCAGAGCCTTGAAGGAACTGAGAAAGCAAGCCATGAGAATATTTGAGAAAAGAGAATTCCAGCCAGAGGAAACAATGAGTGCAAAGGACCTGTGACATATTTAGGAAGTCAGTGGTAGCTGGAGTGCAGTGAGCAAGTAAAGAGACCTGAGCAGAGAGATTGGCAAAATAAGGGCCAGTAGTACTTATCATGCTTATATCACAGGGTTCCAGCAAAATCATATAACATCAGGCATGTGAAAGGGTAAGCACGAAGGATTACATTCTGCTTTGAAATGAACTTAAGCGAGGGAGTCAGTTTCATGTGGGCCTGTCTCTATATTACGCCTTTGCTTCTTGGGCAATAACTTTACATACCAGAGAAACAAAAACCCAAAAAACCACTGTCACCATAACGGCTCATGCAGGCCCTTGACAGTCTGTGAGGGAGATTGTGAAATGGACAGTGCGTGGGAGTAGAGTATTCTGGTTTGGATAATTAAGGGAGCAGGGGAGCCCTGGATTCAGCTCTCCCTCATTTAGATGGGTGGCCTTAGGAATGTCACTTAGCTGCTTCACCCCTCAGTTTCCCCAGTTGTAAACAGGGATAAGAACACGCCTGTCTCATAGAGTTGATTTGCAGAGTTGAGTAAAATAGCACCCATAAAATGCCAGCACCCCCCACGTACATCAATCCACCCCAGTCTGCTGTGTAGGCCTGCTTTGCCCTTTCTCAAGTGAAAACAATAAACTCAAATCATCTCTTTTCAAACTCTTCAAAAACAAACAAACAAACAAACAAAAACAGCTGGGCATGGTGGCCTATGATCCCATCTCTTTGGAGGCCAAGGCGAGCTGATCACCTGAGGCAAGGAGTTCGAGACCAGCCTGGCCAACATGGCAAAACCCTATCTCTACTAAAAATACAAAAATTGGCCAGGCGTGGTGGTGCATGCCTGTAATCCCAGCTATTTGGGAGGCTGAGGCACGAGAACCACTTGAACCCAAGAGGCGGAGGCTATAGTGAGCCGAGATCATGCCATGGCACCACTGCACTGCAGCCTGGGTGACACAGTGAGACTCAAACAAACTTACAGAACTCATTCTTGAAACAATATGTTCTTTGTAATTTCACCACTGTCTATGAAACAGATGAAGGGGGCATTGCTCTGGCTGAAGCAGAGCCCCAGAGCCCTACACAAGCTCCCCTCTCCCCTCACTGAAGATGCCTGAGCTCCTTAGAGGATACTGAGGCAGAATCAGAAAAAACATGTTCATGTTCTGTGGGGCCTCCTCCGGTTCTGAAATCCCATAACTACCCTCTCTTAGATAAGAAGGAGGAAAAAAGCAAAACAAGATTTATGAATAGTGCCTCTTGAATGATTCAGAATTTTCTCTCTTGGATATACACCCAACAGAAATACAAACGCGTGTTTTCCAAAAGTCACATCCAAGAATGTTCATAGAAGTACTACTAGTAATAGCCCCAAATTGGAAAATATCCAAATGCCCATAGAGAGCAGACTGGATCAATACATTGTGGTCTATTCACACCACGGAATGCAACATGGATGAATGAACCACTACTATAAACCATGACATGGTTGACTCTCACAAACATAATGTGGAACAAAAGAGACTAGGTATAAAAGGGCACATGCTGTATGATTCCATTTATATAAAGTTCAAAACAAGAAAATTAATCTATGGGGTTAGAAGTCATAAGAGTGGCTATCTTGGGGGCAGGGCAGGTAAACAGAGACAGGAAGGGCTTCTGGGGTGCTTATAATATTTTGTTTCTTTTTCTGTCTTGAGTTGGTAAAAATTCACCAAGCTCTACTGTTAATCTTGGTACAGTTTTCTATGTGTATGTTATGCTTCAATTTAAAAAAACGTATTAAGGCCAGGCAAGGTGGTTCACACCTGTAATCCCAGCACTTTGGGAGGCTGAAGCAAGAGGATTGCTTGAGTCCAGAAGTTTGAGGCCAGCCTGGGCAACATACCGGGACCCTGTCTCTCCAAAATTTTTTAAAAATTAGCTGGGCATGGTGACATGCACCTGTAGTCCCAGCCACTTGGGAGGCTGAGGTGGGAGGATAGTTTGAGTCTAGAAGGTCGAGGCTGTAGTGAGCCATGATCATGTCATGGCACTCCAGCCTCGGTGACAGAGCAAGACCCTGTCTCAGTAAGTAAGTAAGTAAATAAATAAACATTAAAAAAATGAAAAAGAATTTTTGGTGAGGCCCAGCTGTGATAGTAACTAAATCTTCGTGTGGTGATCATTGGTTTTGGCGTTCTCAGTAAGAAAAAATAAAAAAGCTCTCCCTCATTTCTTTAAATGATGAGCTGAGAGTGAATGGAAACAGCATCTTCTACACTGAGAGACACCTTCTTTCAGGCCCCTCATATATGGCTGTATCTGCCAAAGGCTCACATCTCAAGCTGCAAGAGAAAGATTTTAAAGTACTTTACAAACTGTGATCGATGGCAAGGAACTTTTCTTTTTTTATTTTAGATGTCGTGGTGAGCTCATTCCTCATTTTTTTTTAACACTGGCAAATAGCATGATAGGAAAAAACCAGCAGTGGGTATGGAAGGTGAGAAGAGTATAAGAATTACATGTCATGTCTAGAAATCCCATTGGGGCTTTCTTTCCTTTCTCTGTTATGATAGATCAATGAGTCTATTTTTCACATGTTCATAATATAAGCAGAGACAGACCATTCCCAAATCCCTGGGGTGGCAGTGGGGGATGGCAAGAGACAAAAATAAAAATGATTATTTATAATCATGTGTTCAAATCCACAAATTTATCCTTTCTCACAGAGAGGATCTAAGTATATTTTACATATTTTTAATTAATCAAAATAGGCAATTAATCAAGTCAAAAATATGGCTCTTATCAATTACATAATGTCTTTTAAAAATGTTTTATCCCAGTTTCACCTACATACCATAAATCTGATCAAATGATCCCTTCAGAATATTCTGGTTAAGAAAAAAATCCTTGTGTGGTTTTGTTGTTTTTGTCTGTTTTGCTTTCTCTGTTAAAATCTAGGCAATCTAATTCTTGAGTTAAGAGCCAATTAAGGAATTAATTAGTGCAATGGTAATTAATTTAATTTTTAAAACGATATTTAGGGGAATAACTTTAAGTGAGAAAATTCAGGTTCTAAAAACATGTTCAATTATAATTGGCAAAATTATAATTTGGAAGAATGGTAAACTAAATTGCTATGGACTAAAAATCTAATTTTAACCACTATGAAATTTAATGTCACCTCTCCACGGCCCTCCATTCTCAAGAAAGAGTCCTAAGGTAGTAGGAACTCAATATGCCCAACTCCTATAATCACGAAACCTTATGAAGCTCATTTGTTTAGTTTGACATGAAACCAAGAGATGAGATGCTGTGTTTGTCACTGAAAGGAAAGAACAACAGTTTTGGGAAACTAGATGAACTCCCCTTAGTAAGTAAAAGTACATTTCTGTCTTTTTTTTTTTTTGGAATTTAAAAGAAAGGAAAGGCAATTTCAGTAAGACCATCTTCATTAATTAGGAATGTTAAGGTAATGTAAAAGAAAAGGTAATTTTAAAAAATGGTAGAGCAGAAAGACCACTGGATTAGGAGTCAAGCAGGAGATCCAGGGCTGTTCCCTTCTTCTTACCATGTCTGAGGACCAGGAATCTGAAGCCCTTCCAGGGCCTGCTAAGCTCTTATGCCCTGAGATTAGATGATGAGTACCGGAGCCAGTAAAAAGGAATCTTTTACTCCTTGTGGGTCCATTGGCCTTTGTACATTAACAGCAGGTTCACGTGGACATCCAGAGCTTACACATGACTGTTTTCAAATCTGATTTTCTTCAACAGAAGCCCATGAAAGGAATCTACGAAGAGTGTCCAGCTTCTCACATCACGGGATCAAATATATCAAACAAGCTTCTATCACCAAGGTACAGACAATGACATAAAAGTTGCATGTGTGCATTGCCCAGGGCGGGAAGGTCTGTTTTCTAGACTGCATCAAAACCCCGCTCTCAGGTGATAATAACAAAGGAGATGATAGGAGTCTGGCGTTAGATAACGGATCTCCTGGCAGTGGCTTCTGCCCCAGTGATGCAACTGGATTCGTCAACCCTCCAGCAAGGAACTTTCTGTTCCTCCATCCCATTTTATTGTTGACAAGATTACAATAAGATTATTTTCAGACTCTTTCCACTACGAGGTGCTTGACTGCCCCAACTCTGGCCAACTTCTTCCACTCAAGCCTGCCTAATAAATAGACGTAGCCTTTCCATTTATTGATCAGCCACTAATTCAACATCATTATTCAAAGCTTAGTTATATACCAATTCTACCTGGGAAGCGGCCTTGCATCATCTAATTCTAACCTGTCTTGAGCACTGAAATCCATTCTAATGTCCTGACATGGAGACATTCCTTTAAACACCTGAGAACAACAAATTGGATTTTTCCAGACTTCCCCCATCTGTTTTCCAACCACTTCCATATGGCATCACTATCTTCTTCTCTCTAGCCTCACCCTCTTGCCTGCCCCACTGCAGCTCTCTCGGTCAATGAGGTAAATATGATGCCCGACAGGGCAGGAGGGCAAAACTTTATTTGGTTTCAGACCAAATGTATGATTACCTCCACAATAACCACAACTGTGATCTGTGCTCTGTTTGCATTTGTAGGAAGGCACATGCATGCAGATGCACATCATTTTGTAGGGCATGCTTACACACCCAGTATCACAGCTAATCACCATATGCTAGACATTCAAATTCCGTTATATAACGAAGGCAGGCCATAGAGGAAAGAATAGACCAGCAGAATGCTGTTTCCCCAGGGGCAAGGAGGGTGCTGCTGGGTGAGCACACAGCAAGATTTAAGCTCTTTCAGGAAATGGATGTAAAACAGCTCTGGCATGTTAGACATTACACATGATAAAGTAGAACCACACACTAATGAATATGATGCTTTAACATAGACAGGGCAAATAGAAATTGCCGCGCACAAAAGCATAAAACAGTGAAAAGCAAAAATGATGTGTTCCCAGAGAAAGGGAACACTCTTGGACTCTAGCTGCCATTATGTAAGGAGTAACTTTTTTTTTTTTGGCCAGGAAGAGCAGATTCCTCTGAGATGCATGCAACCCTATTCTTGCTTCTTCATCTACTCCTCCAGCAATCTGAGAAATTGGCCAAAGGGAATTTCATTTTTTATTCCTCTCCACAAATACCATTATAAGTATTAACAAAGAACAACCTCACCCTTATCTGAGCCCTGCACCAACAAGGGCACAAAGAGCCCTTTCCTTTAAGGTCTGTGCTGCTGTCTTGACCACATATGATACACAGAAAAGAAATTTCAATCGAGGCCTCCAAAGTGCTTCTTTAATTCCTTCCATATTTTTGCTTTGGGGCATTTCCCAAGACTTTTATGAGTCAAGCAGTCAACTGCATCCATTTATTTGCCCCATAGTATCATTGCACTCTTCCCAAAACCATCTAAAAGTTTCTGAGCTCTGTTCAAACTCAGCACCCCAGACACCTACACTCCACAATTGTAGTCACTCCAAGGGACTTACCTGGAGACATAGATCTTGTTGCCTCCATAAAAATGCATTTGTGCATCAATGACTTGCTGGCCATGGTAAAGGCTCTCATAAGCTGGCTGCAAGTTCCCACCTTCTGTTCTGCCTCTTTCCTCCCAGGAATTTAAAGCACTTTGCCGATAAAATACCAGTGTCCACATATTGCCAGCTAGAGCATCAGAGATCATGCCCGCCTTGGTTTGGCAGGTTGGTGTTTCCATGCAGCTGGTTCTAGCCTCCTCTTCTCCCTCTACAGATGCACTGCTACCATGACATGGCTGCTGGTGGACCAAAGGCAGACCTGGCTATACATGGGGACATGAGGCATCTGGCACTAGGATTTTTCTTAAAGTTCTTATAAAGTAAGGGAGGACAATGGTGGAACAAAAGGAGGATGACAGCTTTCTCTGAGCACATTGGTGGGCCGTTTTCCAGTGAAACACTAAGCTGGGATCTTCCAAGTTGATTCTTGCAGCTGGCTGCTGGCACCAACCCTAGAGATTCAGAAGAATCACCTCTCCCCTTATCTTCATTTTCCTTCTATTATCTGATCTTGAGAGCACTTTAGAAATGGGAGTCCTTTCCATCACTTAATTATAGGAGGTGGGGTGTGGAGGTGGGGACTCATTTCAGGACACTGGTCAATCCAGGACAGACTTGCTTGTTGTGGCTTCTCGTTGTTATGCACTGACTCTTCACAACCACCCTCAAGGCTAGGTGCAAACCCTCCCAGTGAGGAACCAGTCACCTCTTGAGTCTGAAAGCTGCTTGAGTCATGCTCTTTCACAAGCCTTAAAGGGTCACTGGGCCAACTCTTTGATCTCTGAGAGTCCTCACTTTTCTGTCTTTGGAATTACATCAACCCTACAGGAAACTGGTGGGACTCAAAAAACAATACCCCAAAATGAAGGCCCCAGCAGCAGCCTCAGAAGCAAGAGTTTTTCTCTGACCTTCTCCTGCCTCTATCTCTCAGTCCCATTCTCTCCAAGGCTACCCATGGAAACTAGAACCCCTCTCCCCAAAGGCGGGTCATAGAAACCAGAACACCTTTTCCCCAAAGCCAGCCATAAACCTAAAAATACGACTGTGACTTTCATTCTGCTTTTCTGTGTAAAAAATTGACTATAAAGAAAATCTTTATAGTCAATTTGTTTGACTGTAGGTCATAAGACCCCCATTCCAGAGGGTCCTGCCCCACATCCAGGAGAAAGGAATGCTGCTCAGAGAGGCCAAGAAGGATCTAGACAGACAGGCCTTGCTGGGTTTCCCCAGTCTAGCAGCATTCGATCAGGCCCTTTTTATCCCTGTTTCTCCACAGCTCTCCATACTTTGTTAAGCCCAAGCATAAAATAAAAATGGACAATTTCCCCTGGACCTTTGGGTCTTCATGCTGAAGACTCCCATGTATACATGTTAAATACATTCACATGCCTTCTTAACAGTTTAATCAATCTGCCTCTTGCCGGTGATTTTCAGCAAACCTCCAGATGGCAGAAGGGAACATTTCCCTTGTCCCCAACAAAATCAAGAGGCAAAAATCTGAAAAGTCAGGGATCACAAGAGGCCACAGCAACCCTGGAATGTCAATTTTAATAATATCCTATTTATCTGGCCTTTCAGGGTATGACATGCTTTACCCAAAAAATACTAATATCATCATCCCGAGAAGTACTAATATCATCATCATGATCATCTATGACAACCTTTCCAAATTACATTATTTAATTCCCTCCTCTGAATGCCAAAGCATATAAACCTAATCTAACCTTTCCTCCTCCAGGTAAAAAAAAAAAAGCTACTGTACCAAGTAGCAAGACAATGACCCCCTGCCCCGCCACCCTCCCCCCACCCAGCAAACCCCCAGGAGCTATGGTGCTTTATATGGGGTATTTGTCTCTACAACAACTGCCCAAACTCTCTTACTTTGAGTTCTTGTGCTTTTTGGTAAACTAGTTCTTCCGAGATTTCCTTCATTGTCCTATGGTAATGAACTTATAAGCTGTTGTCAGATGTTTTACTTAAGTCCGTTTTAATTGCTTTGCTAATTCATGCAAGGTAGAGACCCAGATGAGTGAGCATGGGAGCATTGCATGAGTGCCACATTGCACAACCCAGTGTGCTATTTGCATCACAGTTCATGCTACTGGTGCCCCTTGGAGTAAGGGCAGTGCACAGTCAGCTCCAACATACACAATGGGCAAGAAATACTAATATCAACTAAAAAACTTCCCCAGCAAATGTATGAGCTTTGTGACAACGACACTAGATGCTCTGCTCTATGCCCCTTATTCTTCTTTCTTATTATTGTAATCTATGTTCTGGAGAGTTTCCAGATCCCCCTCCCCCACATCTGTAAATTGAGACTGTGAAATAAATTCTAAATAAGTGAAATGATGCCGTGAATTAGATAAGACAGTTGACCCTTCAGACCTGGATTTGAATCTTAACTTGCCCATATACTAACTGTGCAACCTCTTAAACATATGACTTACTGCTTTGAGCTTTGGTTTCCTTATTTGTGAAATGGGGATAATAGCAGTCTTTGATGGATCAGATTGCCTTGTACTTCATAAAGTACATTTCAATGTACTTTACATATATTTAAATACCATAATGTATGTAAAGTACTCGGAACAGTGCCAGGCACATCCTAGGTCTTCAATTAATGTTACTACGTACTAATCATTATCCCTATAGTTTGGTGGCACATCAACTCAATTTCAGTAAGCTCATAATGGGCAGGATGGTATAGTGGTTAAGAGCCCACAGACTCTAAAGCCAGACTGCCTGGAAAAGAATCCTGGGGCCACCTCTTACTAGTTGTATGATTTTGGCCAACTTCTCACTTTACTTCACTTCTCAGAGATAGCAGTCATTCCTCTGAAAAATAAGGGAAATAATAACACCTAGCTCTCAGAGTGGTTGCATGACTTAATGTATATATAGTACTTAAATAGTACCTGCACTCTGTAAACATTTAATAGATGTGTTGGCTGACCTTGTCGCTATTATACTCTCTAACTTGGTGGATCATTATTCAAATGGCCACAAATGCATCCTTTTTCCTTTTTCTGCATTAACATCCTTGCAATATAACATTGCAGATCTCCCATCATGATGTAGAATCTATTTCTTCACTCATTGAATCTGAGCTGGCCATGTGACTTGCTTTGGACAATATAGCAAGCATAATGCAAGCAGAGGCTTGAAAAGAGGCTTAGGAACTGGGACTTGTCCTCTGCTGTTGCTCTTAGGAACCCTGTGTCTGTCTACCTTGTGAATGAGCCTAACCTAGTCAGCTGAAGGATAAGAGACCACATGGAAGGGAATTAAGTCACCCCGGCCAATGGCCAGCCAAAAGCTAGATCTGTGGCCCAGCCACAAGCCCTACTGGCCACAGATGCATATGTGAGCCCAAAAGAGGTTTGCTGAACCAGTCCAGAAGAGAAAAACTGCCCGGATGACCCACAGAATTGTGAGCCAAATAAATGGTTGTTGTTTTAAGCCATTAAGTGTTGGGGTGGTTTATTACACAGCACAAGCTAACTGAAACAGGCCTTGTAGAGTCTAACATGTAGTTCCATGTACCATTCTTATTTCTGATTCCCTGACTGCCAGGCTTCTGTGGCCAGCCCAAGAATTGGATGTTGTGAAGCATTTTAAAATAAACACACACACACATACCCCCAAGCCATGTCCTGGCTAACTAGTTTTTCTAAAGAGAACAACTCCTCCTTAAGACATTTCTATTAAAAACAGCTTAAGGGGAAAAGCTTCTTGGTGCAATTATAGTCACACACATGGGATCTAAACATTGGAACACACCAAGAAAAGGACTTTGTGTTTGGAAGGGACATGATGACAAAGGGTGGGCTCTAAATAATTCCAAGCTTCCATTCATGGAATTTGGGATTGATTAGTCCAAGGAGCTAGAAGTAGCTCAATGTCACCTCCCCTGAAAAGCTTTCCTTGGCTCTTCTCACTACCATCATTGTCTCGCTCACTTTCGATACCTGGCATGTGCATTTAGGCTTTGGATCATGTGGAATCCTGTGTGGCCGTAGAGAATTCACTTGATCACGTGGATCTGAGTCTTCTTTACCAAATAAAATGCTACATTCCTTGAAGATACAAAACCTGTCTCAGTCCATCACAGTACCTAGCAAATTCCACGCACAAAGTAGGCATTCAAGAAATTCAGTGGTCATTATACAAAAAGCAACTCTCCAAGTTAGAAGTGAATACATATTTTGTACCCATGGAGAGGTAACATAGCAAGGGAGCCCAGGAACACAGATTCTGAGGTCAGACTCCTGGGCTTGAATCGTTACCCCTCAACTTCCTAACTATGCATCATTTTCCTCATCTGTAATTGCTGATAACAGAAGCAACTACCTCATAGGGTTCTTATAAGAATGAATTGAGGTTATAAATATAAAGCACTCTATCTATATAACAGAATGCTATTTGGCAATCAAAAGGAACAAACAGAAACATTACTCTCAGTGAAAGAAGCCAGTCACAAAAGATCACATATTATGTAATTCAATTTATATCAACTGTCCAGAAAAGACAAATTAATAGGGAGAGTAAGTAAATTAATGGTTGCCTGGGGCTGGGGGTGGGATTGGGAATTAACTGTAAATGGGCATAAGAGGTGACAGAATCAAATTGTGAAGACGGTAGCATTACTCTGTAAACTCACTAAAAAAAAAAAAAATCATTGAATGGTGCATTTAAAATAGGTGAGCTTTATGGTATGTAAATTATATCTTAATAAAGCTGCTTTGAAAAACGTAAAGGCTTAGAGAACAGAGACTGGCATAAAATAAGCACTAGGTAATTGTTTATGAAAAATAAATAAATAGGCATTGTACTTGGGAAAATGTGGGTATAACAGTGTTCCTGGATGCTGAACCATCTTCATCTTTCTAACCTCTTGTTCACCCCGCCTCCCCCTCACAGGGATCTAAAGCTGGGGATCCTCTTCCCATGAGTCCAGGATGCTGCTAAACCCAGCCATATGTATCTCCTTGGCTGCTACTGTCCCTCCCACTGCCAAAACTAGCTCACGATGCCAAGCTGTATTTTATTATATTGAGCCAACTGCTCTTATGCAAGTTTTCTCTTTTGGAAGGGGGTGTTGGGAGGAGGGAATGATCACACTATTGAGGGAGGGAGATTCCTTAAAACCATGACTCCAAAAGCAGCTGCTGATTACTCACAAAAACCCACACATCCTTGTCCTTGACAAACGTTATGCCACAGGGTAGCTTTAGCCCTGATCAAAACATGAACAACAACAGCCTCTTGGTCAGAAAGAAAAAAGGAGATAGAGGGGGAAGGAAGAGTTAAAGAAAGAGAAAAGGAGAATAAGATGAGAAAGAAAAAACAGTTTGAAATAGATTTACAGCAAGGCTCTGCCACATATGCAGGAATAGGGAGGGCTTAATTTGTAATAAGTCCCTGGAACAGACAAGAGTCCCAAGCATACAATTCTTGTAAACTTGTGGCTTTAGCATCTTGCCTCAAACCATCTGCACAGAGTTCTCAGCCCTTCTGTGAAATCATCACTCCACCCTGTTTTATCTTCTGGCCTTCATTACAAACTGGCCCATTCACTCGGTTCCCATCAGGTTACATGCTCAGTTGCTCACTGTTTCCCACATTGATGCTGACAGAGTCTATCTTCCCAGCCATTTAAACACATCCATCCAAATTTTCTGAGACGGAAGGAAATACGACTCCACCTCCTCACAGTCTCCGCAGACTTGGCAAAATGGATGCCTGGAGTCATGCCCAGACCTAGTAAGACCAACTCACTTTCCCTGTTCATACAGTAATTTATGTATGCAATCAATCAAAAGTTATTTATTGAGCAACCACACATGAGAGAACCTGGCTTCCCTATCCTTAGCAGTGCTTCTCAAACTTGAGAATGCATGGGGACCTCCTGGAGAAATGCTAAAACACAAATTCCTGGGTCCCACCCCCAGAGCTACTAGTGCAGTAGGTCTGAGGGTAGAGTCCAGAGTCAGTAGTTCTAACAAGCTCCCAGGTGATGCTAATGCTTCTGGTCCGTGGACCAAACTTAGAGTAGCACTGCTCCTGGGGTTACGAAGGTGAATAATAGGTGGAGCTTACCTGAATAACTATAATCAATTACTGGACCTAAAGAATGCATGCACAAGCCAGGTGCAGTGGCTCACACCTGTAATCCCAGCACTTTTGGAGACCAGGGCAGGCAGATCACCTGAGGTCAAGAGTTCAAGACCAGCCTGGCTAACATGGCGAAACCCCATCTCTACTAAAAATATAAAAATAAGCTGGGCATGGTGGCAGGCGCCTGTAATCCCAGCTACTCAGGAAGCTAAGGCAGGAGAATTGCTTGAACCCAGGAGGCAGAAGTTGCAGTGAGCCAATATCAAGACACTGCTCTCCAAACTGGGCAACAGAGTGAGACTCCCTCTCACGCCTGTAATCCCAGCACTTTAGGAGGCTGCGGCAGGAGGATCACTTGAGATCAGGGGTTCGAGACCAGCCTAGCCAACATGGTGAAACCCCATCTCTACTAAAAATACAAAAAATTAGCCAGATGTAGTAGTGTGTGCCTGTGGTCTCAGCTACTCAGCAGGCTGAGGCACGAGAATCACTTGAACCCCAGGGGGCAGAGGCTACAGTGAGCCGAGATCTCACCACTGCACTCCAGCCTGGGGTACAGAGCAAGACACTGTCAAGAAACAAACGAACGAACGAATGAACAAAAAGAATGCATGCACACACAAACACATGAAAAACAAAACTTTAACACCAGCTGACACAGGATGAGTCTTAGCCTTAGGAGAGACCCAGACAGCAAGTGAGAGAAATTGAGAGAAAAAGTTGGACTGTATGCATATATCTCCATACATGAATTCTTCATGGGCAAAAAAAACCACATTGTATTCATTTTTCTACTTCTAACACCTGGCACATAGTAGAGGCTCGATAGAATATTCATTTAATAAATGAATAAATATAAATATAGGTATTTGTTCATTAAATTTATGTAAAAAAGTTTCATGTCTTGGTTGTACATTTCTCTGCCTTATCAAAAATCAATGAGTCAACAAGCACTGAAAGAGCACAAGGACCGTGTCAGGCCTGGAATACATTCTGTGCTGGATCTCACGATTAACATGATATACATGGTTTCTACCCTCATAAAGCTGAGAGTCTGTGGTTTTGCTGTATATGATGCTCTCCATACTTTAAATTTTAAGCCCACTGGGTCCTTTTCTGAGATCTCTGTCTTGAATATCACAGTCTCCAGCTCTAAATCTTGGTCTGCTGGCTATGGATTTTGGGGTAAGTTACTCAACCTCTGATATGGTTTGGATATTTGTTTCCTCCAAAGCTCATGTTGAAATTTAATCTCCAGTGTTGGAGGTGGGGCCTGGTGGGAGATGTTTGGGTTGTGAGAGTGGACCCCTTATGCATGCTTTGGTGCCCAGGAGTAAGTTCTTACTCTATTAGTTCCCATGGGAACTGATGGCTAAAAAGAGCCTGGTCCCTCCCTCCACCCCCTCTCTTTCTTCCTCTCTTGATATGTGATGCCAGGTGAATCCCTTCACCTTCCATTATGAGTAGAAGCTTACTGAGGTGCTCACCAGAAGCAAATACTAGTGCTATGCTTCCTGCACAGCTACAGGACTGTGAGTCAAATAAACCTCTTCTCCTTATAAATTACCCACCCTCAGGTATTCCTTTATAGAAACACAAATGGATTAAGACAACCTCCCGTTCTTCTGTTTCCTCATCTCTAAAATGGAAATAATAAAACTGCCATCACAAGGCTAGAATCAAGACCGAGCTCATTGATAAACTTAAAACAGCACTTGATACACAGAAAGGGGTTGTTAAATGTTCACTGTTAATTTTTGTTTGCATTATTATTATCAACACTATCTTCATCATCGTTATCATTATTAAAAACTGATCCCCTCAAGGGCAAGATACTATCAGCTTAGGGAGTTTGAGATAAACAAAACAGGCCTTCTGGGCCTCAAAAATCCCAGTCAAGTCCTACAGCTTTCTTTCTTCGCTCTATTTGGTTTTCCCATCCTCCCCCAATCCGCTCTTGTGGCAGCTTCTTGAAACATCCAACCCATTTACAAATCAGAGCCATTGCTGTGATGGCTTGAGTCCAGGCCCAAGCTGGCAGGATCAAGAAAAGACAGGCCCCTCTCATTCAACCACACATATCCTACTTGTTGCCCTTTTGGAAACCAGTGACTCAGATGTAACTCTCCTGCAAGGTAGCAGCTGGTGGGCTTTGGCAAAGCACACAAAGGGAGCGCATTCTCTCTCCCAACGACCCAAGGCACCAAGGAGAAGGTCTTAACGCGGCACTCATTCATGTTTTAGCCTAATTAAAATGGCATTACTAGTTTCAATGGCAGGTTTCTTCTGCCAGCTGCAACTGGTTCTCTTCTCTGCAGCTTTTTCTTCCTGTTTTTATAGTTTATTGATCCCCAACATGGAACTGAGGAAGGTTAGATTAAAAAATAGCAGCTCAACTCTCTTTCCTCTCTCCCTTGTCCTGTTTGAAATCCCGGATCCGCAGATAATTATTTGCAATCTCTGTTTATCTAAACTGGCTCAGACGCCTCACAATGGGCGAATTTTTATAAACCAATAACCCAGACTCTTCTAGGTGAACAAATGGACTTCATTTTATAATTTGGTATAAGATCTCCCAGGGGCCAGGAGCCTAGATTTTATACAAACCAAGATGTGTAGATGTATACGCATTTATGTCTGTATGCATATATCTCCATACATGAGTTCTTCATGGGCAAAAAAGCATATTATATGCGTTTTTCTACAAATGAGCCTGGTTGCTTCAAAAAGACACAGTGTTTCTTCTGGTGTCTGGCAGGCTGAGGTGACAGGTAATAAAATGCACCTCACAGCCCCTTTGTAAATTCTAAATTCCTTCCTCTCAAGAAGGGGCTGCTTGCCTGCAAATATCTCCAGGACATTTTGTGAAGAGCTCCATTTTGCCTGTCTTGGCTACAAATTACACACCACCTTGCAGTCCGTGGTTCAAGAGCCCTGTAGTAGCAACATGGTAGCATTTAGGGAGGTGTTCAACTGCCACATCAAGCAAAAGCAGCTCAACCCTGAGTTGAGATTTACAGGAACAGGGCAACAGGGTTTAATAATATTTGGGATGGAAAGTCAGGAGACAATGATAGAATAAATGACACTCCAGTAAATCCACTACCAGGAACCCTAGTCCTTTTTTTTTGCATCCTCTGGTATTTATTCTTTTATCCATTTGCTCTTGTGTTCATCACGGGTTCATCAAGTGCCAAAGAGACTATATATAGTATGCTAGTTGAGCGCATGGACTTTGGGTTCAAGCAGACCTGCTCAATTTCCAGTTCCACCACTTCACCAGCTGTGTCCTTAGTCAAGCCACTTGGCTTCTCTAAGCCTCAGTTGCCTATGTTCAGTTGAGTATGGTTGTTGGAGCTAAATGAAACCATGTACATAACACCTGGCACAGTTCTCCAGCATAGGAATGAGCTATGGAATATGTTATCATGATAATGGTGATGATGATGGTGATAGTAATGGTGATGGTGATGTTGATGACCATGGTGATGAGGAGGAGGAGAAGGAGGAAGAGCAACTGTCTTAGTTATTGTGAGGTAACCAGGGGTAGCTATTAGTCTTGTGAAACTCTTCTTCCAACACCAACATTTCTAGTCTTTTTTTGTATGAGAAACTACATTTGATCCTTCCAAAACCCTGGGATTCCAGCTCACAGTTGCTGGGGATGCCAGCCTCTGACAAAAGTAGTAGAGGGAAAATTAAAGGGCAGTTCCACTTTACTTTTCACTATTACCTATAACCCTCTCTCCCCTCTGGCACCCTCTAGGATAGCCATATTAAACCCATGAAAAGAAGGAAATCTGCACATATCCCTCATGCTTGAGCTTGGAGCTCAACCTCTAAGAGGTAGAAACCAACAGGGACCCTCCTCTGATTGAACATAAAATTAAACTCTCTTATTGCAATTTGACAGATGACCATTAGTGGTATTCCAGGCACAGAAACAAACTTCAGTCCCTCAGGCCCTTCTCTTCAATAAACACCAAATGGAAAGACAGCAAGAAGAAATTGTCATGAAGCTCTTATGATGGAGTCCATAGATGCCTTATGTTATTCCCTTGTGCACTCATAAAATTTTGTTCTTCTTCAAGTGTTTTCATAACCGTTGATGCTCACAGGAATTCTAGAAGGAAACTTATTACTGAACTCATTTAACAGATGAATAAACTGAAGTGGACAGAGATAAGACGGTTCCCCCAAGATCACAGAGCTGTCACCAGAACACTAAAAGTTAGAACTTCAGTCTCCTTATTCCAAACTTGAGTTATTTTCACCAAGTAGCCTTCTGGCCAACATTCAGCTGCTGAACTGAGCTTGTAAATCTCCACTAGCAGAATGAGCGAATGAATTGCTTGTGGCTAGGATAGAAAGGGAGTCAGTAGCTCTGAATCAGGTACCAGGAGAACCTCAGAAGTCGCCTATGTGAATGTCCACCTGGGATTGCCAGTGGCTAGGACCACTGACCAGATGGTGTCCACGAGGAGGTCTTGACTTGCTGTAGCCCATGTCTTCTGTGATCTCTTCTGCCTTGAGTTTATTCCTTCATCCCATCTACCCAGCATCTTCCTTTACTTGGCTTTCTAGTGGGAAAGGACTGGTTAACCAATGAGCTTCAATGCTATCAAATAGCCTATATATCAACAGAGTTGGGCTCCTATACAAAATTTGCCTGCTCTACTTCCTTCTAATCCAGGAAAGGGAAACATCAACTTAAGGACTCATATCATTCAATAACAATACAAACACGTGGGGCTGATTAACACCAGACAAGAAGACGTGCACTCTGTAGAGCACACTCATAGACATAGACATACCATGGGTATGGGTGCATCAGGATGGCTTTAATTAAAGGCCCCCTGCTGCCATCTTCTTTAAGTTACTGTTCTACTTGCATAGCTTTGTCTCTTGACTACAAATCACCTGAATCATCCTCCCCAGGATCACTGTAAGATTTCAGCTTCAGGATTTCCCTCTCAGACTGACACATATCAGTAGGAACTCCTATAGTGAGCAGTGACCTCCATGATGAGTTTGTTCATCAAAGGATTACATCCTTGAGCAGCGGTTCCAAACCTTTGTTGTGTGTTGGTCCCTTTGGAAAGCTGAGGAAGCCAATGGACCCCTTGTCAGAATAGTTATTTTAAATGCATAAGGTAAACTACATGGGATTATAAAGCAAATCAATTGTATCAAAATACAGTTATCCAAATACTAAACAGTAAATTTGTCATACAGTAAAATGTGCGCTTGTTTATCAACACACTGAATAACAAAATCTAATAGTAAGTCTTATACCATCATAATTTTGAGGTAACAATGAGATCTCTATAGGAACAGCAACATGATACAGAAATGTTTATGATTTCTGCTAGCGACCAAGCTACAGGTACAGCTAACACTACTGTGATTTGTGTCTTTATTTGCAATGGAAGAAAAAAAGTCCAGTTCAAAATTAGTGAAACTAAAAATGTCATTTTTTGCTGAACCCCATGCCTTCTATACACAGGTCCTTTGGGTGTGGGGTGTGGATATCAGGTTAGGATCAACCCTTGTCCCCTGGTCCTAGAGACAAGCCACATGGATAGACTGCTCAAAAGGAACTCAGTGAGCTACCTATATCAATGAGAGTGTATGTCAACAGTCAATTTTTGGTGGTGGGGGGAGGGAAATTTCTAAATATTGAAATAACAATCTGAGCCCCTGACAATGAAGAAAAGATTATGTTCTGGGGCATGGCGCTACAAGCCTGGTTTAACTACAGTTAAATACTCTCAAAGCAAGGGATCCAGGGACCACCCCTGGTACAATTAAAGAGACAGGCTTGTGGATTTTTCCAACTTGCTCACTTGCCATCCATTATATTGTTTCTCTAGGTATTAAAAGAACTTTCCAGGTCAGTGGTCTGCCATGCCACATCCCTGGATAAACTACCCAACCTACCACAGCTCAGGAAAGACATGCACGTAGGAGAATGACTTTGGCAGCCTTTTTCTTTTTTACCATCTGCTCCTGACCCTTCTCATGCCATAGTTGATTGGACCAAGGGTGAGCACCAGATTCAAGGGCAACCTAAGTATTGCCTGGTAAGCAGCCAATGATGTGGCTTGAAAATAATAATCTTTAAAATGATCTACATCAGACAGCCTCTCTCTCTCTCATGCTCCCCTGGAGAATGTGAACTGAGACACACTGCAAAAATGCAATTATAGGTGGAAATCAAAGCTGAAAGAAAGTACAGAGGAAAGCCCAGAATTTGACTAAGGGTAATTACAGGGGAAAAAAGAACAGATACTGAGCCCAGGGAATGGTGGAGCACTGCACTGGAGACCATGGGCCCCACTGCAGGGTCCCCGGGGAGGCCCCAGATTTAGATTTTCCTTTACTTCTTGTCTCTGTAAAGCCTCCACTTCCTATCTCCATAGCAAAATTTCATGAATAAAATTCAGGGCGTTAGAGAAAAAAATCATATTTTTATTTTCACTAAGCTGGAAATGAAACTTTGCATTTCCTTCCCCTCTTTTGGGAAGCCTTCATATATCCTCCAAGATTAGGTGAGGTGCTTCAACAATGTGCCCCCAAAACCCTTTCACCTATTGCTATCAAGGCAGAAACTATGTTCATCATAATTGCCTATTTACATATATCTACCTCCCAGTTAACCATAAGTTCCTTGAGGGGAAGGGCCCTTCAGGAATTGTTGGTCTCCTTTGGATTCCCATGGCTTGGCACAGCAAATGTCCCATAGTATATACTTAATAAATATTTATTAAATCAAAGAATTACATAAATCAACAGGGCTCCAAAGACTCAGGAAGCCATAGAGACATAAAATAGCAATTTAAGGATGCAAGTTTAGTAATCCAGCCACAGCAATTAAGAGGAAAATAATGGGGCCAATACCAACTCTATAGGAGAATATTAGAATTAGGTCTTTCATACAACATATGTTAAAGCAATTCGGTTCACTGAACATTGACTGTGACCTACTATAGGTTACACTACCTTTTCATAAGGATTTAACAAATATAAGAGGGTAAACTATGCAGAACTATCTCAAACACAATGCAGAATGAGATACATACTATAAGAGATAGACCATTTGGGGGGGAATTGCTATTATAACTGGAGTCAACTGACCTATATCTAAATCTTGCTCTTCCCCCTAATTAGTAATAGAAATCTAGACAAGTTGCTAAACTAAACCTCAATTTCCCTGTTTGTAAAATGGAGCTGATGATACAAACCTAATAGAAAAGTCACAAAGATTAAATGCAATTATTATGTGAAAGGACATGGTGCCATAATTGGTGCATGACAGGCATTCATTAAAGGTTTGGATTTTTTCCCTCATATATAAAAAACTGTTGAATTGTACATGGTCAGCAAGGTGATGGTGGTGGAAAATAGGAATTTAATGTGTGATATGTTACTCCCAAGTCCATTTTACCCATGACTATACTAGAACAAAATTTTACTGTATTTGGAGCAGATTGGAAGGAAGGTCTAGCTCAGCACTAGAAAAAAAGAGAAATACAATAAGAGCTGCATGTATAATGTTAGCTTTTCTAGTAGCCACATTAAGAAAAGTCAAAAGAAACAGGTAAATTTAATAATTTGTTATATTTAACCTAATATATCCAAAATATTATTTCAATATGTAATCAATATAAAAACTTATTAACAAATATTGTACATTCTTTTTGTCGTACTAAGTATTTGAACCCAAGTGTGTATTTTACATGTACAGCACATCACATCTCACTTCCAACTAGCCCCATTTCAAGTACTTAATAGCCATGTTTTGCTAGTGGCTGAATGGGGCGGGTCTAGCTTGTATAAAGACAGCTGTGGAGGTCACCTCACCAGGAAATCATTTTTTTTTTTTTCAGACGGAGTTTCACTCTTGTTGCCCAGGCTGGAGTGCAGTGGCATGAGCTTGGCTCACTGCAACCTCCGCCTCCCAGGTTCAAACTATTCTCCTGCCTCAGCCTCCCAAGTAGCTGAGATTACAAGCATGCGCCACCACGCCCAGCTTATTTTTCTATTTTTAGTAGAGACAGGGTTTCGCCATGTTGGCCAGGCTTGTCTCGAACTTCTGACCTCAGGTGATCCACCTGCTTCGGCCTCCCAAAGTGCTGTGATTACAGGCGTGAGCCACCACGCCTGGCCCGGGGAATCAATTTTATTTAGACAGTGAATACGAGCTCAGACTCTGGAACCAGACTGTTCAAATGCTGGCTCTGTCACTTACCAGCTGTGTGATCTTGAACCACTGACTTCATCTCTCTGTGCCTAATTTCTTCATCTATATTGAGCAACAGCAATACCAGCTTCCAGAGTTGGTGAGGATTAAATGAATTAACACATGCAAAATGCTTAGAGTGGTATCAGGCACACAGTAAGCTATCAATAAATGTTAGCTGGTATTATTATTACAGCTCTGGGGGAGACGGGCATGAAGAGAGTAGCAGAGAAGTATAAAATCTATAAAAAATTAGAAGTTTGCTATTCCCCTTTCAGTGTTAGCCGAACTGATTAGGGAGCTCTGCTGTTCTCTTACAGGCCAATGAAAGTGAGAATCCTGGTACATAGCGTCCCAGCATGAAATGGTCCTTGCAGAGTGGCAGACCCTCAAATTTTCAATCTGAAGGCAATCCAAGGAGCTATGGTTCCAATTAGGAAGGCAAAGCTTGCCCAAATACCATTCCCCGCAGTTTGGCAGGAAAAGCCATTTACAACAAACCAGACCATGTCTCCCATTTTCTGTCTTTGTTTCTCTGTTCAAACATTTGTAAATCGTTCAGAACTTGGGAGAGGTGGCAGCAGCAACTGTTTTAAAAGGCAGAGCCAGAATCAAATGAAGGCAGGGCAAACACACAAATGCTCAGGGGGATTAGAAGCCAAAATACAAATAAAAAAATACAGACGAAATTAAGAGCACTACAATTCTTGTCTTCCGGATATAAGCAATTAAGTCTTCCTGGAAATCACTTCTGATTCTTACAGATTAAGAGCTATCTACATCTCTAAACTCCTGACTGATTTTTCCTTTAAATCTGCATCAAATACATCTATTCCTCTCCCCTGGCATCCCTCACATTGCTTCTACAATAGTGGCACAAGTCAGTTTAAATGCCTCCGTTTTTATGTACTTTTTAATTGAGATATCACTTACATACAGTAAAGTGCATAAAACTTAAGTATACAGCCATGTTAAGGTCATTCAGGTCCAAATATGGAATATTCCCAGTGCTCCAGTAAACTTCCTCAGGCCCCTCCCAAGATAATCACTCTTCTGTATCTCAGAGGAGGACTTTGCTTGGTTTTGAACTTCACATAACTGATATGCCACCTTTCTCTTTCTTATCAGAAATGCAGCCCTAGATAGGATGACAGGTCCCCAAACACATCAACATGCTACACTCAGGCCCTCTGACCCTAATGCATGAACACTGCAGCTCTAGGTTCTCAGGTATCCAAAATCCACTTCTAGTTCTGCTCTGTAGGACATCAGACCCACTGCCATGGGGCAATGAGCTGAATTATAACAAGATTCAGCTTTATCTGCAGCAAGATGGGGAGGTCTTGCTTCCCATAGGGACTTCCCTTTCAGTTGAGTAGACAACTTAAGAGCTGGAAACAGCCAGCCTGGGTCTGAAGACTAGCTTTCTCATTTTCTAGCTGTGTGACCTCAGGCAAATTTCTTCATACCTCTGTGCCTCAGTTTCCTCATCTGAAAAATGGAGATGACAACAGTACCTGCTGCCATAGATATTGTAGGGATTAAATGCTTAGAGCACTGCTTGAAACATGGTACTTCATAAAGTTTAGATATTATTATTATTATTATAATCTAGACAATACTCTTAATGCCTAGACCAGCCAGCAAACGTGCACTGTGCACATACAAACACATGCTCACAGATGCACACATATATATGCACATATACTTACACACACACGTGTGTGTGTGTGTGTGTCCACACATATGCAACTCCAACTCCCCTCTGCTCAGGCTATAGATGACAAAAATTCTCCTCACCTTCCTACAAAGCTCCTGCTCATTAAAAACCAGAGGCAAGAGATCAAAGTAAAGGAAGTGTAAAACAAGGAGAGGAACCTCATTCATAAGGAACATATTTGCCTTAAGTAGGTCTGGGGAACTCAAATGTCTCCCTCTCTGAGTGCACACTGGGTTCACTCATTCTGAGATGGCACTATGTGAGCTGGAAGTCACCAAATAGCCATAATTCCTGATGGGAGACCTGATTCATGGGTCCCAAATCGAAAGGAGAAAGGCAGTTGGATTACTCGCATTCTCATTAGAGCAATACTAGGTACAAAATCAAGTCATCCCAGAGTATCATCTTAGAAATTATGTTGGCTTTTAGAATTCCATGACATCTATGAAATGTCCCAGATCTCCAAGCTGGAGAGAAATAGGAAAGTGGCATTAGGTAGTATCAAGATGTCCTTGGCTCTAAAGGGAATGTATTTGACAACTCTAAAGATTTTTTTTCTAGACAGCAGTGAAAGTTTTCAGAGATGCTGTGATCATAAGTAAAGAACTTTCCCATTAAAACATCTAGTATAATTACAAATATCCTATGATATATCTGTCTCCAACATTTCACCCAGGAGGTTACCATAGGATGAAAATATACTGCTATACATAAGAGGATCAGAAGGAAGCAACTCAAAACCCAATCTTAAAGATCAGTTCAACAAGGAGGGGACTTGGGAATGGAACAGTGATGGAGCTAAAAGACTCTGAAATCCCAGGATGGCCAGTAACGTATTGTATGAAATAAGGAAAGGCCTTTCTAAGCAAAAATAGTTATACTTCTTTAGATCTCAAAGAATTTCAGATCTAGCTATTTCTTCCTGTTTTACAATTAAAGAAGAAAGAACAGAAAATCCTCTCTCTCTCTGTGTGTGTGTGTGTGTGTGTGTGTGGCCAAAGTCCAAACTTTTATTGTTGACTCAAAATCTTGCTAATACTGTGTCTATTTGTTTTCAAAGTGCTGGCCAGCAAATGTTGATATTAGCCAAAATTACTTGGACTTTGGCCATTACATGTATATAAAAACAATGAAATTTTATTTCCTTTTCCTCATCATTAGTGAGCCTATTGGCTTAAAATACTTTGAAGTTTTCCAAAGCAGTTCTGTGGTTTATAAACACTCCAATAGCATCATCAATAAAAACTACAATATCCACCTGCCCCTTTTGCCCTCAGTTAGAAAACTGCATAAGAACTAGATATCTAATTCCCACTTAATTGCTTGTGGTAAAAAGAGGGGGACAAATCAACCCTGCTCACAGGTTCTAGTTAACAGGATTGAATTATTTCATAAAATTAAAAAGATGTGCTTTCAGAGTTAGAATCTTGTGATCCTAATGCCTAGCAGACACAATTTGACTTTGGGGCAGATGAGAAAGAGAAAATTCATAATCCCTACCCTAAAGGTGAGTCAACGAAACATCACTCCTTAGCTCCTGGCTTTCTGAAAATAAGCAGAAATCAAGACAGTAGACAATTAATACTGGCCTTCATTTCAGAAACACATGGAGACCTATCTTGACAACTATCTTACCCAGCTTCTCACTACCCAGCAAATACCAACAGGCACCCACAAGCTAGGTGCAGTCATATGTGCCATTTAGGCCAAAATTAAAGAGTTGGCAATGTTACTTACTGATTGCATCTTTAGGACAGCGAAAGCTGAAGCAACTCATAAAGTTCATTCAAAAAAAAAAAAAGTTTAAGATATATTAAGCCTAATTTTGTTATCCAAAAAAGAAAATCTGCAATAATTAAAGGGGATGTTGTAAAAGAATATTTAGTGACACAGAAATATATTCTTGCTCTAATAAGTGAAAAAAATTAATTTACAAAGCAATATGTAGACTATAAGCCACTTTTTTTTATTATACTTTAAGTTCTAGGGTACATGTGCACAATGTGCAAGTTTGTTACATATGTATACATGTGCCATGTTGGTGTACTGCACCCATTACTCGTCATTTACATTAGGTATATCTCCTAATGCTATCCCTCTCCACTCCCCGCTCCCCACAATAGGCCCCAGTGTGTGATGTTCCCCTTCCTGTGTCCAAGTGATCTCATTGTTCAATTCCCACCTATGAGTGAGAACATGTGGTGTTTGGTTTTCTGTTCTTGCGACAGTTTGCTGACAATGATGGTTTCCAGCTGCATCCATGTCCCTACAAGGGACACAAACTCATCCTTTTTTATGGCTGCATAGTATTCCATGGTGTATATGTGCCACATTTTCTTAATCCAGTCTGTCACTGATGGACATTTGGGTTGACTCCATGCCTCTGCTATTGTAAATAGTGCCGCAATAAACATACGTGTGCATGTGTCTTTATAGCAGCATGATTTATAATCCTTCGGGTATATACCCAGTAATGGGATATATAAGCTACTTTTATTAAAACACATACAGAACAAAACCTGAAGGATATATACCAAAATATTAACAGTGATTCTCTCTGGGTGACAGAGTTGGAGATTATTGCTATTACTTTTATTTTATTGAGCTTTATTTTTTAAACTGTGTTCATTTAATAGGTTTTATACTTCTATACTAAGAGAAAAAGTAAAAACTGCTGCAAGATTCAGTTTTACTTAAGTCCTAACTCTGCCAAGAGTCCAAGATCAATGTTTGGTCAAAATTCTTCCCTAGAACAATCTGCAGCTATACACAACAACATGGATGAATCTCAAAAACATATCACTGAATGGAAAAAGCCAGACACACAAAAAATCATTTAGCACAAACTAAATGATTCCATTTACCTAAAACACAAAAAGAGGCAAAATAACACTATGATGTCAGAAGTTACGGCAGCATTAACCCTTGGGGTAAGTAGATACTGTTAGCATTATTTATTTTTTTGCATTATTTCCAGGGTTTCTAGTTGTACTTAGTGGGAAGGACCTGGGAGAAATGAGTCTTTCGCATCTTGTGTGGACTTCCCAGCCTAACACAGATCCTGTTTAAAATACCTCCTCTGTTGTAAAAGACAATCTGGTGGCCAAATGAAATGCTTGATGTGCCCTTTGGGCTCTGATCTACACCACAAGCAGCCAATAGCACATATCCAAAATTTTACAGATACAAGTCTGCATCCCAGCACACGCATCAGGAAGGAAGCATTTCCAAACTCATTTTTCCCCACATTTCAGTGCTCACTGGCTGGTAGTACCAAAAAAATAGTATAAACAGGGGGTGAAATAAAAGCCATCATAAATAAATGATGCTCTTGCTACAACATTGCAAAAACACAAAGCCAACAAGACAGTTCTGGATGGAAAAAAAAAGTGCATAAGACTTCCAGAACCCTTCTCAGCACCATTTCCCAACACTCTCACATATTGGGCCAAAGAAACTCTTCAGAACGTAGACAAATGGGAAGTCAGGAAGGACAGAAGGAAATGTGGTGAAGGTAGGAAGGAAGAGAGGCCTCTGGGTGCCTGTGGTGTGCTGGGTAAATTCCCAGGGTTGCCTCCCCAAATCCTCCCAGCCAACTACAAACCAGGCCTTGCAATGCAGTAAAATATGGGGGGAAACTTGAGGCGCAGCCAGTGAGAGTAGTGCTCCCCAACTTTGGCTGTATATTAGAATAACCTAAGGAGCTTTTAGAAATCCCAATGTGGGCCGGGCACAGTGGCTCAAGCCTGTAATCCCAGCAACTTTGGGAGGCAGAGACGGGCGGATCACGAGGTCAGGAGATCGAGACCATCCTGGCTAACATGGTGAAACCCCGTCTCTACTAAAAATACAAAAAATTAGCCGGGCGAGGTGGCGGGCGCCTGTAGTCCCAGCTACTCAGGAGGCTGAGGCAGGAGAATGGCGGGAACCCGGGAGGCGGAGCTTGTAGTGAGCCGAGATCGCGCCACTGAACTCCAGCCTGGGCGACAGAGCGAGACTCCGTCTCAAAAAAAAAAAAAAGAAATCCCAATGTGATGCTCAGGCACAGTCTATACCAATTACTTCTGGATGTCTGGAATGGGAATCCGGCACCAGCATTTTAATAAACCCTCCAATTTATATCCAACGTGCAGCTAAGTTTGAGAACAAATGGCTTAGAGAAAGCACTTCTTAAATTTTAATGCACATACACTGGATATTAAAATTAGATTCTGTTTCAGTAGGTCTAGGGTGGGACCCGAGAATGTGGTGCTGTTGGTCCCTGACCCAACCTGGCCTAATAAGGGTATGGACCACAGCCTGTCAGGAGCTGCAGGAAACCTAATTTCAATTAGGGGCAGAAACATGTTCCAAAATAGATATTTTTCTAGCCCCTTGTGCCTGCTTGCACACAATGAGTTTCCAGATCCATTTCCCCTTTGTACTAATGCATATGTGTGGGCCCTCATTTTGCCTTCCTCTGCTTTACAGAGAAGCTAATGGAAGTGCAAGACAGCAAGTTTCTGGAACATCAAGTCAGAAAGAGCCAGCTGCCTCCCTCAGTTCCACCCTGGTAGCTAAGAGAGGCTGACTCCACTGGGGAAGTAAGGGCTCCCTTACTTCTATACACTCCCTTATTTGACAAGATATTAGGCACAAGCCATGCCAGAGTGTGTGCATTAATGAAGTCCACATGTAACTGCTTAAGAGTAAACACTCGCTTAATCCCATGTAGCTGAAATGTCTAACAAACGAATTAGCTGGTGGCATCCACTTAGGATATATGATCCAATTTATATTATGATTTCTTTCTAAGGGCTGAACTGATTTCGACACATATAAAAATGTGGTTTCAATCACCCACAATTGCACCATTTGAACAAGGTGGAGGGAAAGGCTTTTAAAGGGCCCAGACCTGAAGGGAGCAAATTACAAGATGGAATGAAGGAAATTTGCAATGCAGCTGGAAAGGGGAGGTAGGGAACCTTAGAGGCATTGCTACTGCCATCAAGGAGCCCAGGAGACTCATCTGCACTGCTGGGTTCACTCAGTGGTGGGCCACTAATCAAGCATGTAGGTGCAGCCTTAAGAAACAGCTCAGAGTATTCCTCACCACCTCCTACTTCAGACTGCTTTCATGTCCATGGACAGTTCAGGGGACCCAGAATCATTCATGGACAGTCAAGCTATGGGGAGAGGACAGGGCTCTGGCAAGCACCAGGTGGCTGTCCTAAGACCAAACAGAATAACATGTTTACATGCTCAAAGAACCTCTACCCATATTGGCCTCAGCTAACCATGCCAAGAAGAAGACATGGTGGAATACCTCAGGAGGCTAGGAGATTCACGAAAATATTTCTCAGTATATAGTTGTTGGCTTTTTCTCATTCTATTGTCACAACAACTCTATAACATAGTAATATGATTAGTGTCATTTTACACATGAGAAAACTGAGGTCCAAAGGCCAAAGTCACCTAGCTGGGTAATAGTGTTGATTCTAGGGAGTATGACTCCAGAAACCAAGTACTTAATGAATCCTGTGGTCTGAGGCCTATGTGTTCCCTTGGGCCTTGCTGGCATGGCCTGATTTCCTATGGTACATCTGAGACATCAACGTAGCAGTCTTTAGAATAGCCATGCAACTGCTGAGATCGGGCCGTGCCAATGTCCTTTAAAATGTGAATCCCACAGCTGTCCACATGAAGAGGCTCTCAGGGCCACAACAGCTTGTCACTGTCTGTCCATTTGAATGCAGAAAACACGGAAATAACTACTCTGTTTTTATGTGCTTAGGACCAGGCTAGTGATTTTCACGTATATCTTATCCCAGTTTTTATAGAGAAAAAAATAAACAGGTACCGAGAAGTTACGTAACTTTACAGTCAGCTATTTTGCTTTTGAGTAAAGAGCATCTGGGCCTAAATCTGGTGATTTCCCCCCCCACTCTAATCTATGCTAGAATTATGCTAAATAATGACCCGAATTATCTGACGCAAATTTCCTTGGAAGAGCATGAAACGTCCATTTATTCTCTCAACATGAATGTTGAATGCTTCTCCCTAGTCAAACCAAGTTCCATGTGAAACCTTGTGGCTGGGACACATTTTCCAGACTTTCTTGCAGTTAAGTAGAGCTGTGTAACTGAGTTCCAGCCAATGGCAAGTGCAGAAGTGATGTGTTTCTCCTTTAGGTCTGACCCATAAAAACCTGCCAAATCCGCCATATTTTCCTCCCTTATCTGCTGGCTCAATTCAAGGCTCTTTGGCACTGGGGAGTGGCAGAGCCAATGGTAGAAGGAGTTTGGTCCTTAGAATGACTGCATGGAGCAGAGCACTCTTCTATCAACCCACACTGGACTATAACATAAGCAAGAAATCAAATATTACTGTGCTATACCACAAAGACTTTATCATTTATTTGTTACAACAGTTAACCTATCCTGACTAATACACAGATCACACTCATTTCCTTTAGCTTGCAACTTAAAAAATCTTACTTATTGTTTGTCAGTGATTTTCCAAGTGTGGTTCCTGAAACAGCAGCAGCAGGAGCTTATTACTAACACAAATTCTCAGGCCTCCCTCCAGACCTACTAAATCAGAAACTTGGGGGCAGGGGTTGTGAGCCCAAACATCTTGTTTAAACAAGTCCTCCAGGTGATTCTGATGCTCATTCAAGTTTAAGAACCACTGGCTTAAGTGAGTAGAAATTCACTGGTGAAATCTACAAGACTTCCTGCAAGGCTCACCCAGCTCCTCCTTTTCTGATCTCTGTTCCATTCACTCATTTTGGCCCTTAACTACATATGGTCACTGTCATTGTACCACACTGCTTCCCCTGTGCTGTGCATGCTTGTCTCAGGTTCCCATGGGGCAGAGAACACCTCCCTTGCCTATTGGTAAATGCAGGAAGAAAGGAAGGAAGGAAGGAAGGAAGGAAGGAAGGAAGGAAGGAAGGAAGGAAGGAA
>NW_012115021.1:3709598-3721655 GCF_000951035.1 Colobus angolensis palliatus
AGGAAGGAAGGAAGGAAGGAAGGAAGGAAGGAAGGAAGGAAGGAAGGAAGGAAGGAAAGACTGAAAGGAGGAAAGGAGGGAGGTGGGAAGGGACATTACCCATGATACAATACAGGGCAGGAAAACCAAGTCACTAATTACTGACATTCAGAAAATAGAAAGTGTCAAGCGCCAAAACATTAGGTGACTGCTCAAGCCACAATTCAGTAAACATTCTCACCCTCTCAGTATCTCAGTTTCATCTATATAGTTGAGATAATAATGAAACCTACTCTCACTGGAATGAGATGAGGATTTAAAGAGAATTGTGTAAGGTGCTTAGAATAATGCCTGGCATGTAGAAAGTGCTCTATAAAGATTAGGAGTTACATCTTATTGGATGACTGACCTGGGGAAGCCATCCAACCTCTCTGAGCCTCAGTCTCCTCATCTATAGAAAAGGATATTGCAAGGATGAATTGAGATTATGGATGGTAGGTGCAGAGCACCAGGATCAGCACGGAGGAGGGGCCAGACTGAGGACTCGTGAGCTCCCTCTTCCCTAA
Organism: Colobus angolensis palliatus; assembly: GCF_000951035.1. Taxonomy (NCBI): domain Eukaryota; kingdom Metazoa; phylum Chordata; class Mammalia; order Primates; family Cercopithecidae; genus Colobus; species Colobus angolensis. The sequence goes on from NW_012115021.1 coordinate 3,710,144, forward strand.
CATCTGCCGTCTTTATATTACTAGGTCTTACTTGTGCAATGTAGTGGAAAAAAATACACATTTCCAGGAAAATAGGGTATAAGTCAGACAGAACACAGTTCACAGCTGGGAGTGGTGGGTGAAGGGCAGTCACTGAGAGCCTGGTCTTCCTGGGAGAGTTTGGAACCAGAACAGAAACTGACCCAGTCTCCCAGAGAGATGACCTATGGGAGGATAGATAGCTCCTTGGGCTCCCCAAATCCCTGCTTAATTTTAAAACAAACAGCAACAATGGCACCATTGACTCTGATTCAGAGAAATCTTTGTCTAACTTTGAAAAACTGCAAATGGCAGCTAGAGAGCAAAGGTTAGCCACAGCTCACCTCAAACTTGCTATTAATGGATTACAAAAAGGAGAGGGGTTGCTTATTTCTGACCTCCTTCCAGTTCGCCCCTGCCTGAACTGAGGCCAGAGAGACAGGAAGACAAGGAATGTCCTTCCAAACTCTTTTCTTTTTTAAGATTAAAAGCAAATTTACAAGGTCAAGAAAACTCATAATGTTTACTTAGGGTGAAGAGGCATGCAAGAGGAGCAAGGAAGGTGGCAATTTTAAGCTTTATTTTCTTCTCACTCTCTGGCTTCCATCAGTCCTTGAGGTCCATTTCTTGGATGTTTCGATGTAAAATCTCCTAGACTTGTGAACTGGTACACTTGAAAGAGCAATTTGGTCATCTCCCACAAAGTCAAAGACATACATGGCCTTCAACCCAGCGAGTCCATCCTTAGGTGCATCTCCCACCCTGGAACTTCCACATTTGTGGACCGTGACCCACATGGTAAAAGTAGTTACTGTATCATTAAACTGTTTCCTTTATTAATTTTTTTTTTTTTTTTTTGACTGAGTCTTGCTCAGTCACCCAGGCTGGAGTACACAGGTACATTCTTGGTTCGCTGCAACCTCTGCCTCCTGGGTTCAAGCAATTCTTCCACCTCAGCCTCCCGAGTAGCTGGGATTACAGGCATGGACCACCATGCCAGCTAATTTTTGTATTTTTAGTAGAGACGGGGGTTTCACCATGTTGACCAGGCTGGTCTCGAACTCCTGACCTCAAACGATCCACCCACCTCAGCCTCCCAAAGTGCTGGGATTACAGGTGTGAGCCACCACGCCTGGCCTGGTTTCCATTTTAATTGGGTGACAAAGTAAATTCTGTTACTTTGTCATTGAGACAAGTTTAATGAAACGGTAACTACTCTTACCATGCGCAACATATTCTGATATTTTCCAAAGCCGTTGATTCTATGTCATTTTCTAAAACACTATTTGCAACTCATTTGTTCAAGTTCGTGATCCATGAATGGGTCACAACACACACTGTGAAAAGCTCACACATATATGCACAAAAGCAATGTATGTTCATTGTAGCATTGTTTGGAGGAAGAAAAACTAGAAGCATCTGAAGTGTCTATCAATAGGAGAATCGATAAATAAATGGAAGTAGTTTCATATAATGAACTCTATATAGCAATTAAAAAGGAATCAATGGGAGCTACAAGTAACAATATGAATAAATCTCCATACATAACGTTAAGCAAAAATGACAAGTTGCAGAAAGATACAACCAGTACAAAACAAGGTCTACAAATTTTAGAACATGCACAATAATACCAAATGCTGCTTAAGAATATATATATATATTAAAATATGAGGACATGGCTGGGAGTTATTAACACCAAATTTCAGGGTGTGGCTGCAGAAGGTGATGCTATTAGGAAGAAATCTACAATCACAGTTTTCTTTGTAATAGTTTATCTCTTAATCTTGGTGGTGTTTCTTATAGCATTCTCTTTTTCCCATGTATATGACATTTTTATAGTTAAAAAAAATTCCTCCATGGAACAGAAGTCTTGGGACAATTTTGCTTCTTCCTTTTGGATTCAACAGAATACAAGTTTTTCACTCTTAGCCTCAATCTCCATCAAAGAGCAGAAGGTGACCTCAGGATGTAGACCTATGGGCACATGCCCCACCCCCCACCCCTGCCACCTTTCTTCCCAATCTCTCTTCCCAATCTGTCAATGTGCACCAATTTTGAAGGAAGATGGAGGAACTGATGCTAGGTCTGGGACTTCTCTGGAAAAATGGGGAGATCATGCTGAAATTCACTGAGGTCCCTAGAGAGGGGTCAGCGATGGTGGAGGCCATTACTCCAGACCACATGCTTCCCCAACACTACCCATAACACCTCCCCTGGGTCTAGAGAAGCCACAGAATCTAAATATGGTATCTAGTGCCTCATTTCCAATTTATATCAGGATCCTCAACACTCTCCCCTCCCAACCAAATTCAGGCAAATGCTGGTTCAGATTAAATTTTGTTAGTTTGGCCATCTCTATATATCACCAAGGAGAGTGTTGGAGTGTTGGAACTATTTCTTGCTGAAGACATCCCCATTTTATAATTGGAGTGATTTTTTTTTTCGATTTCTGTCACCAGAGCTAGAATTAGAACTTTCCAGATTCACAGAATCTTCTAGCTGAAAGAAGTCTTAGACCAGTGCTTTACCAATGTTAATGTGCAAGCAAATCTCCCAGGGAACTTGTTCATATGCAGTTTAGGGTGCAGGAGATCTGCGGTGGCCCAATGGTGCTGGGTTGAGAACCACTCTGGGAACAGCAAGGTCTCAGAGCACCCTCCCCACCTCCTTTAAAGATGAGAAAGCTGCCGAGGCCTAGGGAGGAAAATGACTCACTCACTGCCTCTCAGGACTAGGATCTGGCTCTTCAGAGTTGTGCTTCAGTATTTTTTCTACAGCAGTTATCAGTTGCTGGATACAGCGATCCAGCTAATTAGCCGTGGGGCCATGAAGTTTCTGGTTATTGCAAATGTAAAGGACAGCATCAGCCCATGAAACTGTTGCTTCTGAAAGTGGGGTTCACAGACCAACACAACTGGTACCCCCTGGGAGCTTCTGAGAAATGCAGAATCCCAGGCCCTGAGCCCAGACCTACTGAATCTGCATTTTAAATAAGATCCCTAGATGATCCACGTATGCACTCAAGTTTCAAATGCACCAGCCTAAGCAATACACAAACTCGCATACCTGATGGCAATTCTCCATGTGTCACTGTATCTTTTAAAAAATTTATTTTTAATTGACAAATAAAAATTGTATGTATTTATCACATACAGCATAATGTTTTGAAATGTATCCTAGGCACAGACCACTAGCTCGCTCGTTTGCTCTTCCTCTCCCTCGCTCTCTTTGAAATGCTCACACACAGTACACACAAAATTAGCATACACAACTGATGCTTCCTCAAGGGCTTGTATCTGTGACTTAAAAATAATAGGAAACATTTGTTGGACACTTGCCAAGTACTTTATATGTGTTATTGAATCCTCATGACAGTCCTGTGATGTGGAAACTATCACTATCTCTATTTTACAGATGGGAAAATCGAGGCTTAGTGTGGTTACGCAATTCACTCAAATCTTACCGGAAGTGCTACTGGCCGATGAGGAAAAACTGAACGTCAATTGCTTCCCAAATTCTGATCTAAAAAGATGCCAGGGAGTTGATCACTATGACACTGAAAACTGAAGCCTTCCTGGGAGAGGCCCAGGGATCTCATTCCTGTCCTGGATCTGGGCCCCATTTCCCAAGGAGGGAAGGTATAGCACTTTGTGACTCTTGCCTGCAGAGCCTGTCTCCCAGAGAAATGGGTGACTGGAAGGAGAACAAACAGTAAGAAGAGAGAGACAATCTAACCTCAATGTGTCAAAGTTGAGGAACGCATCAAATCCTCCTAGTGTGAGGCATCTAATTCTTCTAAACAATGAATGGTTTTCCTGGTGCTTTTTGGACTACAATGTATGTGTGCATGTGTGTCTGTCAGGTCATCCTGAAGAAGCTTGGGCTTGTGTGGGGAAAAGAGAGATCAGCCTGTTACTGTGTCTATATAGAAGGAAGTAGACATAAGAGACTCCATTTGGTTCTGTATTTGAGATGCTGTTAATCTGTGACCCTACCCCCAACCTTGTCCTTGCAAGAGACATGTGCTGTGGCGACTCAAGGCTTAATGGATATTGGGCTGTGCAGGATGTGTCTTTGTTATACAAGTGCCTAAAGGCTGCTTGCTGGTTAAAGGTCATCACCATTCTCTTAATCTCAAGTGAGAGAAAAACATTTGTCTCCTGCCCCGTCTCTGGGCAATGGGACATCTCCGTGTAAAACCCGATTGTATGCTTTGTTTACTAAGCAAGGAGAAAATCGCCTTTAGGAATAAGGTGGGACCTGCTGGAGCAATGCTACTAAAAGGTTTATGGAGATGTTTGCATATGCATCTCAAGGCACAGCATTTTCCTTTAAACTTATTCATGTCACAGAGATCTTTATCTATATGTCTTACTGCTGATTTTCTCCCTTAAATGATCCTATTGTCCTGCCACTCCCTTATCTTTTTGATGGTAAAGATAATTATCAATAAATACTAAGGGAACTCAGAGACCGGTGCCTGCGTGGGTCCTCCATAAGCTCAGCGCCGGTCCCCTAGGCTCCGCTTTTCTTTCTCTATACTTTGTCTCTGTGTCTTATTTCTTTTCTCAAGTCTCTTGTTCCACCTAACGAGAAACACCCACAAGTGTGGAGGGGCAGGCCACCCCTTCAGGCTTGTACCAGCAGGGGAGGGCAACAGGAACTCTTGAACCTACGGTACTTAAAAAATCAAAACACAGCAGGGTATAGTAGCTAGAGACACACACAAAGTGCAACGAATCCTCTCACCTGTACCTCAGGCAGACCAAGCTAATGGCCCACCGCATGTTTTCTGGGTGTGTGAATACCAAGCTGCAGTATCCTTCTCAACACAGTGCTTCCACATAGTGTTGAGCTACTATCAAGTGATGATGGCATGCAATAGGGAACCTACCTGCCATCTCTGCTGAGGTAGTGAGCTTTCCCTGAGCATCAGGAGACCAGGTTTCCGGTCCTAGCTTTTCCACTAACTAGTTGCACCACTAACTAGTTGCATAACTTTGGAAAAGGGACTTGGCGTCTCAGGTCTTCTGTTTCCTCAGCTGTCAAATGGGAGAACTTTGAGGTAAGAGAGGTTATTTCTGGCACAGAACCCAAGGTGACTCTCCTGGACTTCTTGGATTCCAGCAAGACTTTTTTCCCTGTGTGGTGATGGAAACCCAGACATTCAGCTGGATGTTACACTCACATATCTGAAAAGATACAAGTCAGGCTCCATATTGCCACAGCTGGCCCCCTGCATCAGGAAACCACCAAGGAGAGAGGTGGATTTTTTTTTTTTTTTTTGCCTAAATATTTACCAAGATTCTCCTGGCAAAATGGCTGTAGTATATAACACAGAAATAATCACTGAAATTTTATTTGTAAAGTAGTTTCTATATATCCATATATATTTATGAGGAAAGCATCCAGATATAGATCATTTCCAAACATTTGTTTCCACACCAAGTGTCCAAGGTGTCTAGAAAAATGTATGCCCAAGAGTCTCCCATGAGAAGACAGAACTCGGATAAAGGGAGGGCTTCTCTTTAAATCTCTGAGAAAATCCCAATAACGATAAGGGATTTTGTGAGAAAAATAGTAAGAATGGGTCTAAGTTTTTCCTTCAGTTTTATTCTTAAACAAGCTATCCTCTATATTCGGGATGTTTCCCCCAAAACCTCACAACCTTCTGAGAGATGCAACCCTGACTTCAATTCAACACCCAGCCCCAACTTCTAAAAGTTTTTTTTAAAAAAAACATATAAAACAACAACAAACAACAACAAAAAAAACACTTTTTTCCAACTCTGTAGTTTGACTGATAAAACCATAAGGTTAAGGCACTGGTTTCAGGCTTTCCAAATAAGAGCAAAGTTGTTTACTTTTCATTTTAAGGTAACTCCTCTTGGGTGGGCACAGGCATCTTTGATAGGGAGGATTTCAGGGGATTCCAAACACATGAGCAAAACAATGTGGCCTGGGGAAGGCAGCATGAGTCCTACAAAACCCAAGCCTGTTTAGTATGCAGGTCTGGGACCTGAGGGTCTCCACGGTTCTCCTGATGGCGGCGAAGACTGATAGGCCCAAGAGTGAGGCAGAAACAACAGCCAGTGGACTCCTCCAATATGTGCAGGGCCCCATGCTGACCAGATAAATCCCACTGGATTCTTTGTAACTCCGTTCACCAGCCTGCTGAACCATAAGCTGGCAATTCTGATGCTGCAACTTGCCCAACCCCAGTGAAACGCAAACAACAGCAACTCTCAAGCAGGGCTTGTACTTTGGCCCTTTTCTGCTTAAGAACTCAGAGAGAGAGGCAGGTTTTCACATTCCCAATCCTTGTGTTTGTCTTGCCCTCCCCAAATCACCAAGGGCAGGGGAGGAGATAATTAGAGCCCGCAGGCAGAACCTCACTGCTGGTGAAGGCCCACCAGCCTTGGAGCTCTGGAGAAAAAGGATCCCTCTCTCCATACACAGGAAAGAGTGCCTGAGAGGTGGCTTCTCTTCAATGAACCATTTTCCTCCTTTTGCCCTGCTCCCCACCCATCCCATGACACATCTCACTTTGGGATGCCTTCAGCAACCTGGAAAGCCTTCAGTCCCTCACATACCAGCTAGGTGCTTTACTCCTCCTGGCCTCTCTTTGAGCCTGCCATTCTAATGACTCTTGACCCTGGCTGCACATCAGGATCACCTGGAAAGTTTATTTTAAAAACAAAACAAAACTGATATCTAGACCTACTCTGCCAACCCATACCCCATCCAAGATTCTGAGTTAACTGGCCCAGTCTACCTCATGTGGCTCCAAAGTATGTCAAGGCCGAAAACCACTGAGCTTTTCCCTCTGCCTGGCACACACCCACTGCCCTGCCTTCCTTCAGCTGATGAACTCTTCATATGCCTCCTTTTGGGTGTCAGTGGAAATGTCACTTCTTTCTAGAAACTTCTCTGACTCTCCCAGCCTGGCCCAGGGCTCCAGCTATGAGCTTCCATAACACCCCTAGTTTTCCTCACATTGCCTTCATAGTATATGGAATTTGTTCATTCATTTGCCTGGCTTCCAACAGATGCCAGCTCCAAGAAGGTAGGGGCTACTTCTGGGTATTGCTTGCCATCATGGCTCTCACACCCAACCTAATGCCTGGGCCAGAGTAGGTGCTTAATAAAAAATTGTTTGAATGAATGTGCTTGGTGTCTTCAGCATTGGGTCTTTTCTCCAGGACAAATTGGTAGCAATTTCTGAATCAAGTGTTTTCTAAACTACAGTAAAATATTCTGTTCCTCGTTATATCAACTAAGAGGGGACGTTTCCAGTTGGGTTTTTGATACTTGGGGTAGAATACCTCCCTGGACTTATACTACCAGCAGGTTTAGAGTCCCAGTTTCATTTATATGTCTTCATCCCATGTATAGCAGTGGCTCCCACCATCAGCAAAGACTGAACTTGAAATGCCTTGCTCTGGAATTCAAGACCATCTGTGATTTAGAGTACAGTGTGTATATTTAGAGTATACAGTATAGTGCCTTTTCCAAAGTTATTTGAATGGCAGGCTCAAAGAGAGGCCAGGAGAAGTAAAGCACCTAGCTGGTATGTGAGGGACTGAAGGCAGAGATTGACTAGTTTTTCACAAAACCATTTGCCTTTCCTCTGGACACACTGCTAGACCACAGCTTCCAACCTCCCTGTGGCTAGGTGTGGCCTAAGGCTGGCCAGTGGAATGTGGATGGAAGTGATAAATGCCATTTCCAGGCAAAGCCCATAAAAACTGCCTTCGCACTCCCCCACACTCACTTGCTCTCATCCTTGGGCTGCTGGCTGAATTCGAGATCCAGTAGAGGACTCCAAGGCCCGAGAGAGAATGAAGCCACAAGATGGAAGAAGCCTGGGTTCTTGAGTGACCATATGTAGCCTAGCATCCTTCTCCACCCGCTGCTAGCCCACATTGGTATGAGTGGGAAATAACACTTATTGGGTTAAGTCACTGAGGTTTGGGGATGTTATAGAAGTTAGTTTATCATGGATATACACATTTTTAAAAACTGCACCAATTTACCAAAACTTCAGGGTACATGTAATCCATAAATTCAAAGGTCAAAGTGAAGAAAAATCACCTTGAACCACTCCATATTCCTGTTTTTCAGGTACACAGCTTCTTCCCCTAGAATATGCGTGAAAGAGTTCAGTAAAACTCACTTCTCTACTTTCCAGTTTGGTCAAGTGTTGTCTGATCCTAAACCAAGTGCAGGGATCCTTTCAGGTGCCAGCTGGCATCCATCTCCCTTTGACCTACCGCCTTTCCTCTAGGCATCCAGGAAGGAGCCTGGCCTGTGTGTGGACCAACTCTGCTCTGATCTGTTGGACCACCGGCCAAGTGACTTCTCATTCTCTCTAACCAGCCATGCCCTAGAATAGACAGGCCCAGCTCCCCACTATTCAACCACAGCATTTCCAGCTATGAACCAAAGAAGGACAGCAACAGTGACTAGCTTCCAATCCCAGAACTCAAGTCAAATATTCCATTATTTTTCAGAGACAACCGAGGGGTTTGGGGAGCTTTTATTTAAAAGGGGGAGCAAAAATAACATTTGAAGGAGTTCAAAGAAGAATGAAACCTATATATTTTTTGAAATTGTTGAACTCCAATAAAACTTTAATATCAACCTGTTCTTTGAACTGAACTCACATTTTTATTTATTATGAGTCTCTGGCTCCCACTGTCACCCACCTCTTCAACTTTTACCTTTATCACTTCCTTTAGGAAAACAAAAAACAAGGCAATATGTCATGAAATTGTTGGAGGGATATTCTCTCTGCATGCATAGGTCTCTGTGTTTGTGTTCAGTTAATTTAAAAAAAAAAACACCTAGCAATTTAATGGTTTAAGAACATTGTTTCCAAAGGGGATGATTATTTACCAAATACTTATTGCCCTCCATGCAAATCCTAACAGGAAATACCAAAACAATTGACCCAGGCACTATTCTCCGAGGGCTGACCATCCGGAGAAGGGGTTGCATCTAAAGCATAATTAGCTAAAATAAAGGTTAAATGTAGAAAACTCTATAAAAGGAGGTAGAGGCAAAGTGATATAAAAGTGCAGAGGAACAGTGGATTGCTCCCAAGTGGGAAAATGTATTCATTCAATAAATATTCATTCATTTTTCATTCAACAAACATTTACTATCTATTATATGCTAGGCACTATGTTTGGTACTGTGCACAAAGCAGTAAGGAAGACACACTTAGGCACAGCTTCATAGAAAAGATGGTATCTGAGCAGGGCCAACAGCCATGAGTGGACAGAATATAGGATAAGAATAACAACAAACACAGTTAAGCACTGACTAAGCACCTTTCTAATATATTACATTTGTCAACCTACTTAATCCTCCCAACAACCACATGAGGTAGATAGTATTCTTACTCCTATTCTACAGATTAGAAAAGTTAAATTGTTTGTCCAGGGTCACACAGAGCTGTGTTTACCCCCTGGGTAGTGTAGCTTCATAGCTGTCATCCTTATCCACTATACTCTAAATCACGGATGGTCTTGAATTCCAGAGCAAGGCATTTAAAGTTCAATCTTTGCCAATGGTGGGAGCCACTGCTATACATGGGATGAAGACACATAACTGAAACTGGGAGCCTAAACCTGCTGGTAGTATAAGTCCAGGGAGGTATTCTACCCCAAGTTCAAGTAAGTTCAACAAGATGGGAGAAAATTGTTCTATGTGCTCCAGGAACATAAGTGAGGAAGCTCTTAGTTGGCCCTGCTTGTGTCATGGAAATCCATACCAGAAAGCCATTTATCAATGAAATTGCACTAAGACCCTTTTGCCATTTTATAATTAAAGACCCTGGGGGCCGGGCGTGGTGGCTCAAGCCTGTAATCCCAGCACTTTGGGAGGCCGAGACGGGCGGATCACGAGGTCAGGAGATCGAGACCATCCTGGCGAACACAGTGAAACCCTGTCTCTACTAAAAAATGCAAAAAGCTAGCCGGGCGAGGTGGTGGGCGCCTGTAGTCCCAGCTAATGTAGTCCCAGCTACTCGGGAGGCTGAGGCAGGAGAATGGCGTAAACCTGGGAGGCGGAGCTTGCAGTGAGCTGAGATCCGGCCACTGCACTCCAGCCTGGGCGACAGAGCGAGACTCCGTCTCAAAAAAAAAAAAAAATTCAGGAGTCTGTTTTAAAGGTACCTTCCCCTCAGTGTGCCATGCCCCTCACCACCACTACACTCACTCCTCATATTCTTCATGGGATAGATGAATTATTGGAGTCCATCAAGCATCTTACTACACTGTTGAGTTTAGGAAAAAGCATGCGCCTTCAATCACAGCCAGTCACAGCACAAGTAACAGACTATGTAACTAAGGACCAAATTAAAGAGGGCTGGCAACCACAAGGCTATAAGCTGGGCCATTGTTTGGGGAAATAAACCTAGGAAAGGCAGCTCCAGATGAGACGGCAGCTAACTGAGCTGAACAGCTGGTTTTTGTTCCCCACAGATATGGAGTTGACAGTCCACCAAGCACTCTAGTGGGTCATATTTCCTAGGCATCCCTTATGAGAGGTTAAAAATAAAAAATCCTAGTTCTGGCCAGGGTCACAGAGCCGGGCGGGCCAGTAGTCTCTGGAAAATGAGACCACAAAGGGCTGAAGAAGATAAACTTGTTGCACCCATAAAAATGGCACTGCCAGCCTGGGCACTGCTGAGATCCATTGATGTCTACCCCATAAGAAGTTATTCTCCCTACCTTTCCTACCTTCAGACCTCATGGGACAATAACAGGTCAAAAATGCCTAACCTATTCCTCCAAGGGTTAAACACGGAGTTACCATATGACTCAGAAATTCCACTCCTTAGGTATATAAGAGAAGAAATGAGATCATACATCCACACAAAATCTTGCACACAAATGACCATAGCATCACTATTCGTAATAGCTAAAAGGTGGGAACAGCCCAAATGTCCATCAATGAATAAGTGGACAAATAAAATGTGATATATCCATATAATGCAATGTATTTCATCCGTAAAAAGGAATGACATACTGATACATGCTACAACATAAATGAACCCCGAAAACATCATGCTAAGGGAAATAAGACACCAAGGATCACATATTGTGCGACTGCATTTATATGAAATGTCCAGAATAGGCAAATCTTTGGAAACAAAAAGTAGATGAGTGGTTGTCAGAGGCTGCGGGGAGGAGTAAATGGGGAGTGACTACTAATGGATGCAGTAATGGCTGCACAACTGTGTGAATACACTAAAAACCACTAAACTGTACACTTTAAATGGATGAACTATATCTTAACAAAGCTGTTATTTTTAAATGTTTTTTAAAATAAACATTTTACTCTATAAATGTTTAGCACCCAATAAATAAGGAAAAAGAAAGAAAGATGAAAGAAAGAGAAAAAAGAGAAGAAAGAAAGAGAAATAAAGAAAGAAAGAAAGAAAGAAAGAAAGAAAGAAAGAAAGAAAGAAAGAAAGAGAAAGAAA
>NW_012115021.1:3721705-3788241 GCF_000951035.1 Colobus angolensis palliatus
AGAAAGAAAGAAAGAAAGAAAGAAAGAAAGAAAGAAAGAAAGAAAGAAAGAAAGAAAGAAAGAAAGAAAGGAAAGGAAGGAAGGAAAGGAAGGAGGGAGGGAGGGAAGGAAGGAAGGAAGAAAGAAAGAAGGAGGGGAGGGAAAGAAGGCAAGGAAGAAGGGAAGGAAGGAGAAGGAAGAAGGAAGGAAGGCAGGGAGGGAGAGAGGGATAAGGGAAGGAAGGAAGGAAGGAAGGAAGGAAGGAAGGAAGGAAGGAAGGAAGGAAGGAAGGAAGGAAGGAAAAATATGTGCATAATCTGAATCTGAGATCATTTGGGGTGTTCATAGCCATGAACCTCTTTCATGAAGTTTCCAGCCTTCAGCCAAGTTAACCAAAGTGGGTACAGTGAGGGGGAAAAGGCATCAAGTGCTGCAGGCCAAGCTGCAATGTCAGGCATGGAGGGAGGAGACTGGGCCCAAGTGTCCCCCAAACAGCAATGGTGAGAAGTTCTGTGATGCTACCTAGAGAACATTCTTACCACAAACACCCAAAATGATCCACATAGGGTCGAAAAATGGGAAGGCCGTTACATAATTATTAATGCTAACAGCAACTCAGTAATAACCTGACCCTAGGATCAGAGTCAACAATTTCCCATGGGCCACAGCTCAAAGGGGACAATAGCTCTCTCTGCACCATTCTTTTCTAATGCATGGCTCCTGGGTTTGCCTGATCCCCCCAGTGTGGGAAGAGCCACAGGGTTCCAATGGCTGTTTTCTCTCCATCAAACATTTGCTTATTTTTCTCATCTTAAGTCTTGTTATTGGTAGGACACATGCCTAATGGACGACAAAAGATTCCGTGCGTGTGTGTTTCAGACAAAAAACAGAATGAAATTATAAGACTGGCCTAAAAACCAATAAAGTTCCCCTTCTCCAATTTCTCCAAAGCTCTTACTGGATTTTGATACCCAGCAAGGGTCCTCAGACACCTTGGAATTGCCCGTAGGAACACTTGATGTTACCGTGGACCAAATCAAAGGGAATTAAACATTAAAGCACTTGGAAAACACTATAGGTCTGCGATGGTTTGATCTGTATAGTGCGCATGCATGCGTACATACACACATACACACACACACACACACACACACACCCCAGTATACACAGGCAGATGCATCTTTTCTTTGGCAGACTTCACTATCCTTTCTTTAAGAACTTAACCCCAATAAGGAGGTTGATTTCCAAGGATAACATTGGAAGTTGCTTGCCATCCCTTCTTTTGAAAATCTCTATAGAATTCCACAAGTGTGTGCGTCTTCGTTATCAACAATGGCTATTTCTGCGTGTCTCCATTGGTCATCTCTACATCCCCAATGCCTGGCATAGTGCCTGATGCACAGTTGGATTAAATAAATATTTGATAAATTTATTGCAGTTGGAATTCAAGAGGAGATGAGGGAACAGGCAGAAGCTTTGGTTGTGGTGAATTGGGGCTTAATGACTCTTGTTTATACACACACAGGGAGAGAGAGAGAGAGAGAGAGAGACGAGAGAGAGAGAGAGAGACGAGAGAGAAAGAGAGAGAGAGAGAGAGAGAGAGACACACAGAGAGAGAGAGAGAGAGAGAGAGAGAGACGTGCATTCAAGGAGATAAGAAGGCTGGAAACCAGGAAGTTCCAAAAGGGCATAAATTGACTCTCCAACTCAACTTTCTTAAACTGGGGCTCACATACCACTGGGGTCCCCAGAGACTTTCTGGCAGTATGTAGGCATATGGACAGCTTTAAGAGATTCAGTTTCCATATTTTCTGCTTCCATATGCATGCCTCCCAAAGCTGACCTGCCATCTCTGTGGCCGCTCTGCTTCTCCATATTCCCTTTTCACAGCTGCCCTCCTCCTTCTTTAATAAAGAAAGGAAAATTGCCCACCTATTCTCAATCTTACGAGGGTGCAATTTCCTAAGGAGTAAAAATCTCCTCAGCCCCAAACCAAGGTATCATTTGAGTCAGCATCAGTTTAGAGGGAGAATTCCCAGGGCAAAGAAAGAGCATTTCAAAAAAATGTGAAGGCCACGGTGCCATATTTTATTCAGGCAATAAATTCATAGCACAGCTTTGTGCCTTATATATCTATCTGACCAACCAGCTGTCTACTTATCCTAAAACCAGAACTCAGAAGGATGAAGATTGGCCAAGTACACATGTTAACACATTCACTTGAATCAATGAAGAAACTCCTTTCTTTATACTCACTAAAAGCTAGTCTGGCTTGCCTGACGGTTTGACAATCAGAAATGACTTTGGAGTTAGGTCACGTAACCTGACCTAATAATTTTTTCATAAATTGAAAGGTTTTAATGAAGATATACTTAAAGCATGTATACGACATACACCAGTGCTTCTCAGACTTAAATGTGCACATGAATCACTTGGGGATCTTATTAAAATGCTTATTCTGATTTAGTGGGACTGGAGAGGGACCCAAGATTCTGCATTTCTAACAAGCTGCCAGGGGATGCTGATGTTGCTAACTCATGCATCCGACTTTGAGCTGTGAGAACATACAATGTGCTGGAAAATATACTTTTGCGATGAATTCAACTTATGATTAGAAAATTCAGACATCAAATGTAAAATATACAAGGGGTGCTTGATTTTTTCAAAAAAAAAGTATTTTTAGGAAGTATTCCAACAAGAAAAGGTGGTAGACCTCCAATGTGGGTCACAGCTGGCAGTCTGACCCCAAGAAGTTTGAACCCAGCCTCTATTATCTGTGCAAGACAGAACTATACTTCTGCTTTGGAGTTAATCCCAGAAGAATTTACTTCTTTTCCAGCCCTTCACATAGCTTGTGCTTTATGGTGACAGACTCAATGACCCAAACCTTCAGCTGTGGGAATCATGGCTTCAGCCATTGAACACACACAGCCCAGTCAGCTGGCAGAGTGGGACAAACCTACAAACAATCAGCAAGGCACTCAGGTTCTTGATTAAAGAGTAAATGGCTTCATAAACACAATCATAACAACAGCGGCATGAGTTGGTGCGTGTCAATGTGCACATTTGGGTAGAGAGGGCCCAGAGACACATATTTTGGCAGGTGCTAGGTCTTGGCAAGACTGTAAGCAGAATCACAAAGCAGCCCAAGTCTGTGGTCAGTCCCAACTTCCTATCAGTACCCCTTTGCCATCCAGGCACCCCATAAAGGTGGATTTGGTCTCTTCCACATTCCATTAAGTGTAGCCTCAATTCCCAACACAAACCCACACCACACCTCTTTTAAGGAATTTTATAGCAAAAACTTAACCTAAACATGTATCCCCAAATCCTCTGAACTAGCAAAATCCTATTCAGGTTTATCTCCATGTCAGAGAGGTGGGAAATATATCAAGTTCTGTCAGCAGGTCAGCCAGGCCGAGCACACCAAGTGATCTGGGTTTATAGACAGCAGATTAATCTCAAAGCTGGAACTACTTTAAGACCAGGAAGTAGCCTCTTTTCTGATTAAAAGATAAGTCAATAATTCTGGGTCCTTGGTCCACCACTGTGATAGATCCCTTGCAAAACAGGCACTCTCAGGCAGTCTTCTCTGCAGAGCAACCATGATGGATACTGACTACTGCCTTGAAAGTGCTTTGACACCCCCAGATGGAAGGAACTAATCAATTGTGCTTCTCACTTAGAAGCACGCTGCTCATTCATGCTGAAGATAGAAGTCCAGATAAAAGTAGAATTACTGGGAGCCCAAGATCCAGAAAGAAAATGAGAGAGCTGAGCTGGTCACTTTGAATGATGTGCATGTGCCCCAAACCTTTGAAACACATGACATTTTCCAGCAGCCAAGCACTCATCAAAATTGCAGAATGTCGAAGCTACAAGGAAACTCAGCAATTATTTAATGATCCAAATTACTTTTATTATAGTGAAGAGGAAGCTGAGGCCTAGAGAGGTAAAATAACTTGTCATATAGCTGAACAGCAAAAGGAACAGACTCATTACCCTGGTGATCTCCTGCCACACAGCCCACCTCATGAAGCTCTCTCTCAGGCCAAGTTTAACAGATGAGAGAACAAGGGGCAGTCTGCCTATGCAAAGCAAGTACACACAACAAGATCAGAGCAAAGCGGGTTTCCTCCCCTGAATCTAAACAGCCTCCATAAGTGAGCCTGAGAGGATGTTACGTGTTAGGATAATTTCCTAGGTGTGCTGGCAGATGTTTCACCAGCATGGGTGGTGGGGACACTTATTTGCCATATTTGCCAATTTCTGTAGTGTAAATACTCTCATCATTGCAGATTTCAAGCTACCAAATTGATGTCACTGAACAGCAGTTGGGGAGAGATACGTGCAATCAGCTCTTGTGAGTTGATAGAAGCTGGATCCTCCACACCACTGGAATTTCTGAGAAGTCTACATCACGGGTTTAGGAATGAAATAACTTTCTGGCCCACAAGAATAAAACACCAGGTTTATGAGGAAAACCCTAGCAGCATACACTCTAGCGTTCACTCACTGAAACTCTGATTCTCTCTGGATCTCCTAGACCTCACAGTTCCTATATCCATGGGATCCAGAGAGAATCAAAGTTTGGAGAAGTTACTTGGTCCATCATGTCTGTATCTCTGGGTAGTGTCCTACCAAACTAATCCAAGGCAGGAGCATTGTGAGGTGGAATCCACATTCCCTATCTTAATGCTTTGGGCAACCAAGCATTCCTTTCCCAGCGTAACGGGATGCAGTTTCCAAGGTCATATGTGAGCTCAGAGCCCCATCTTTACCAACGTCAAAGGCGGTGCTTGGATTCAGCTTCAGGTAGGCCTCCTCAGTTCATGTAAGCAGGAAGGAAAACATGTAAAACTGAATTCCTCCTCAATTTCTTTCTTTCTTTCTTTCTTTCTTTTTTTTTTTTTTTTTTTGGCTGAGAAGAGTTCCAAGGCTGAGGGCAGCAACTCAACAGGAAAAGTTCTTAGCCTGTTCTTTCTTTTTGCCAAACATTGATTTGCTAATAGAGAAAATAACTGGTGTATAAACAAAAGTGGTTGATGACATCCGAGGGTCTGGAGCAATTCCTCCACATCATTCTGACAGCTAACAAATGGAACTAGCTCTTAGGGAGCATGTTTAAGGAACAGCTGGAATATGTAACAGACATTTTTCTGTGAATTTGACAGGTCAAGCTCCATCATGGTTGAGCTACACTTACCGGACGTGGATCAGAATGAACTCTGTCATTCCTCGGAAGGTTGCCAAGAGGGCTTTGAAGAGAAGGGAATCCAAGGAACTCAGCTTCAGACATGGAGAACAATAAAGACCAGACAAACCAAAAGCAAACCTGATTTAAAGAGAAAGATCTATAAATGCCAGTTGTTCAGCTTTCTCCCTGGTTTCCTGACCCTATGATGAGCGCCACCAAAATGAAATAAGTACAGCCCTTTCCAGAGGGTCACTTGGAGGGAAGACCCTGCCATATGTCACCTATTGGTCTTTAGCCTCACTACCATCCCAACACTTGATAAAGTCAACATATGTGAGTTCCTAAAAGATATAGAATATACAAGATACTTTCTGTTATACAAGGATTCACTCTAAGCATCATTAAAATGGCAAACTCACCTAGGACCCCTAAGATAACCTGATTTATCAAAATCCGGTTTATCCTTAGCATATGAGGAGCATATCCATTCTCTAAAGCAAGGAGATTTTCAAGATCAATGAGCAGAGAAACTTTTCGAAAGAATTTTATAGAATTGTTTAAGATAACAAGCAAACTAACAAACTATTGAGTAAACCTGGTACTATTCATTTTATTCTTCCAAACTCAAGGGAGTTATTCCAAACAATAACGTACCTAGAAAAGAACCTGTGAAGATTGCAAGATTATCTAAAGAAGCCACTGGGGCAAGAGTGGTGGACATGCTTCTCCACACGGCCCTGCACTGAGACCACTCATTGTGAACTCCACCCAAATGTATAAACCTTTGGGAAGGTTTATACATTTATTTATTTATACATTTATACATTTATTTATTTAAATGTATACATACATTATACATTTATACATTTATACGTTTATACATTTATTCAAAGGATGAATTGATTAGCTGCATTCTGTAGGCCCAATCAATCCATCTCCACACTGTAGGGACCTGCACAGGATCTCTCCTCAAAGTGCGGTCTTTCATGAGGAGAAATTCACCTCATAAAAGACATGATCAGAAGACATGACAGCCTGGAGGAGCAAACTACTGCTAGGTCAGTGGAAGTTCTCCTGTTTATGAAAGTGAGAAGACCACAGAGCATTTGTCTCTCAGCTTCTGTCTCCCTTGCAGTCTTCTCACTTATTATAATTCAAAAATCACCTCCATTTCAAGGAATCCTTCTCCTTCAGGGCTTCCAGCTCGAGGTGGTCCGGTTTGACCTCTCCTGACACCACTTCCTCCCTCCACCCCAAAGTAGATTAGGCTCACCTTGGATAACCACCAGAACTTGATGATTAAAACACTCGGAGCAAAAGATCTTCAGAGGTCATGCCAACTGATAAGCCAAGTTAGTAGTAAGGCATAAAATAAGGCGCTACTGTCTTTGTTCTGTACTGATCCATGCGTCGTCCTGCCTACCGTGCCAGCACTTTGGTCTGTGAAACATGCAGAAAAGGCAAGAGAAACACAACTGCTGACAAGAGGATGAGGAAAGGAAGAGCACTTCCAGCAGGCACTCACTGCCTTGCCTTAATTCTTAGCACTTCCACAAGCCTTTTCATCTTCAAAGCACTTGAGGAACACTAGCTAATTAATCCTCCCAACATCCCTGCAAGGTGAGGAAGGATTATCTCCATTTTCCAGATGGAGAAATGGAATATTTTGAACACAGGCATAAAACCCAGTGACAGATAGAATTGCCAGAAACTGGGCTGGGATCCTTCCTGGTGTCTTTGATGCCCACTCAAGCCTGCCAAGGTATCTCATCCCCAACCTGAGGACTGCCAAAAGCTCCTAACCAGGATGTAGCCACGCAGACAGAGGGCCAGAGGCAAGACAGACAAGGCTCTCATGCTAACCCTTCCAAGTCTCTAATTAATTCATTATCTCACTGGATGGTCTGGTTAGGGGAGGCCCCTTTTGAAGCTTAGATGGAGGAGGAGGAGATGCCTGCTCAAGTCTTCTTCTAAGTAATTATTCGATATTCCTCTCTCATATCTTCACCCTGGTTGATATTTTAAACCATTGATGAAGACAGCATGTGCAATGATAGAAATCCACATTAAATCCTTCCCGGAACCAAGGCAGGTTCTAAACAAATACATGAAAAGCCATTGGCACAGTGCTTTTATTATTCAAGTTTTCTCATATTTTGAGACAGGACTTTCTCTTAATCAAACCCCAGCTGCAAATGCCAGTTGGAACCCTGATCAAAACCTACTAATTAAATGCAGTGTAGGAATTTCATGTCTGTCCCAGGCCTATTACTCAAGGCATAGCTCCAAACTGTGGAGGTCTTAGAATTTCTTGGAGTTTTCAAAAGATCTAAAAATCACTTGGAGATTCAGACTGCTAGTGCATTTTCAGAATTGCCACTTTGAAGTTTGACCCAGTCACCCTGTCAGTAGCTATCATCAAATCTTACCAATTTCTACATTTTTTTCATAATATTACCCACCCCTAGAAATGAAACCTGTGTGCTTCACTCAAGCAAGAACATAACAAATAAAGAACTTGGAGCCCACCTTCCCTACTTTTCCAAAGTGTTTCATAGGTTTTTCTTATCAGAAAGTACCCAAAAAAGTTTGTGAACTAAAATGTAGAAGCAGTGGCAGTAGGTTTATGACAGTGACTCTCAACTGAGAGTAATTCTGCCTCACCAGGGATATTGGCAATATCTGAAAATATTTTTGGTGTCACAACTGGACAAAAGAGGAGTAGATACCACTGGTACCCAGTGAGTGGAGAACAGGGGTGTGACTAAACATCCTACAGTGCACAGACAGCTCCACAGCAAAGAATGATCCAGGCCCAAATGTCAGTAGTGCTGAGGGTGGGAAACCCTGGATTTGAAAAGAACCACCGAGATGAGACACATGCTAAACATATAGAGGGTTTTCAATAAAAACCTATAGATCGATGGGCTGAATCATTAGGGGCCCTATCACTGGGACCAACTCCTACTGCCAAAACAAAGTCAGACAGACCCAACTAACAACAACTCAGTTGGCAATTCCACTTTTTTAGAACCTAAGTAGAATCCTGATAGTTTTGTTACCCAAGTCTGTGAATAAAAGCATAAGGTTTATTTACTTTAGAAGTCTCACAGGCATAATATTGATCAAAAGAACCCAACACAAAAGATACATATTATTATTGTATGATTCCATTTATATGAAGTTCAAAAACAAAATAAATCTATGATAACAGAAGTCTGAATGGTATTTACTGTTGTGAAAGGCGAGGTATGAGTATTGACCAAAAAAGGTGCATGAAGGAACTTTTTGGATCACTGGAAATGTTCTATATCTGTATCTGATTGGTGGTCACATAGATGTGCACACACATCAAAATTTATCAAGCTATACACTTAAGATTTATTCACATTACTGTATGTCAGTTATACCTCATTTTTTGAAAAGGAAAACATTAATTAAAAATAAAAAGTAGAGGCCAGGCGCAGTGGCTCACACCTGTAATCCTAGCATTTTGGGAGGCCGAGATGGGTGGATCACCTGAGGTCAGGAGTTCAAGACCAGCCTGGCCAACATGGTGAAACCCCATCTCTACTAAAAATACAAAAATTAGCCAGGTGTGGTGGCACACATCTGTAATCCCAGCTACTTGGGAGGCTGAGGCAGGAGAACTGCTTGAACCTGGGAGGCAGAGGTTGCAGTAAGCCAAGATCACACCACTGCACTCCAGCCTGGGCGACAGAGCAAGACTCTGTCTCAAAAATAAAATTTAAAATAAAATAAAATAAAAACAAAAAGTACAAAAAAGAAAAAATCAGCAACAGTATAAAAGTTTAAAACCATGGTTTTCAACAGGTAGATTTACGTTAACGCAACTCATTCAAATGGTAAATATTCATAGCTTTCATCCAAATTTCATTTCCAACAGTTGTCTTCTTTCTTAATTAAAATGCAAATACAGACTTGATAGCTAGAAAACAAGGCAGGAAAAAATGACTCTCCGCCAGAAAGAACACACCAACTTATTTCTCCTTCAAGCAATGAAATTAAATCCAGGTCTGAGAGACCAGGTCTGTCTCCACAATCCAGGCTGGCGTGTGTGTGTGTGTGTGTGTGTGTGTGTGTGTGTGTGTGTGCGCGCGCGCGCACACACACACACACACAGAGCTGCCTTTGATGTGGCTGCCTGGGGCGGCTCATAACAGGAATAACACTACCTAAAAATCTAAACAATTGCACTTCATAATTAAGAAACCACCCCTGTCCTCTCCCTCTCAAGAATAAAAAAAAATCATTAGTTTCCTGCTACTGAAAAAAAAAATAAGATGACAAGTACTTTTAAAATCAGTAAATTCTCATCTGTCCTCCAAATGAATTCCTTCATTTTAGTAGTCCCCTCCATGTAACACCTGTCTCTATATTTCTTATTTCCATTTTAAAAGCATACCATTATAAATCATTATAAAAATGTTATAACTGTAAGTAAGAAGTCAGAAGAATGCAGGAAAACAATATTCAACTGCCAAAGGAGAAATTAGCACTTTTTAAAATGATAATTATTAAAGAATGCCAATACACATTTACTGAGATTAGGCCACTGTGAAGTTGAAGATTGCTTTTCTATAAGGAAGTTCAAAATATCTACAAATAATTTTTTATGTGATCTCTCTCTTTGCTTGGATTTTGAGCTTTAAGAGGACAGGAACTACTTTGCCAACTTTATATTTAAAATGCCAAGGTAAGTGCAAAACCATCAAAGGCCTTCAGCATCTGTCTGGTGAACGATAGATGGATGGATGAATGGACAAGTGAATGAGTAGAAGCATGGATGGGTGGTTGAATGGATGGGTGGACTCGTGGATGGGTGAATGAGTAGATGGGTAAATGGGTGCAAGAATGGATGAGTGGATGAATAGATGGGTGGATGGGTACATGGATAGTTCAGTAAGTGGGTAGATGGAAGAATGAATTGATGGGTGGATTCATAGATGAGTGTGTGAATAAATGGATGAGTGAATAAATTAATGAATGGATTCTTGGATGAGTGCATGGGTGCATGGGTGGATGGATGAGCAGATAAGGGATAAGAAGACGGAAGTCAGGTTAATGGGTGAATGGATGAATGAACAAAGCACTAGCAAATAAATTATATGCTTTGGCAAATTATTTTTTAGCTCCTCAAGTTTTTTTCATTAAATATCTCATTATAACATTTCTCAGAGTCAGGTTTATAGTCGGTACTCAGTTAATATTTATTACCTGGTTAACACTAATTTTAAAAATTAAAATATAAACTCATTTTAGAAAGGGGAAGGAATCAGCAGATTGCATGCTGAGATAGAATACTATGGCATAGAGAATTAAAATAAATCTACAACCACCAGATTTGCTGAAGAAAGTCACGGTTAATACAATGGAAATCGAAAAATCCATGAGGGATACACATAAGGTAAACATCAATTTGCTCCCAATATCTAGAAATATTAGGAAAGACAGAATTACTTATTCCAAAAGTATTTATAAGCAAGGCACTTTGACAATTCAAAATTATGACTTTCTAGAAAAGAAGCTATCATATGCCTTACCTTTTAAAGTGATATCAGGAAACAATTTTAGCTTTTCATGGTACATACCTTACAGTTGGTTGGCCGCAGAGCCTTGAGGTGGGCGATTCATGGCCATGACTAACGGATTCTCACTTTCTAGAACTTCTAGGCCATTATTCTTTATACACTAAATCTAGAAATATTATCTCTTTCATCATATATATGCACACATGGGCACATATATAGTTCTTAAAGCAGCAGACCAAGTTTAAGCAGCATTACATAAATTGACACAATTCAGGGAAAATACCACCCAGGCTTCCCACAGCATTAAAGACAAGTTATTTTTTTCATGTTGTCTACATGTGCATTTTGTCTACATTTTTTTTCTCACTTCAATCCAGAAACAGCAGTCACCTAAAAGCTTTCTTTAAATGCTCTCCTATTCTGAGAAACATACTAGATGGCAGAAGTTTATGTCCAGGTTCAGAAGGTCCACTTGAAAAAGAAAAATGTTTCAATTGAGAATTTTAGTGCAAACCAAAGATTAACAGCTCAGAACTCAATTTAAAAATGTTCCTGGTGCTGATGGCAGGCCACTGAAGAGTTTAAACAAATGATCTGCCCATAAGCAGTACCATGTCTTTCAGATTTCTAGGCTCTGTACTAAAAAGGGAAAATTCTGTTTATGAAAGTCTATAGCAAAACTTGCTGATTTTACGATGCATTTAATAAAAGGAAAGGATATATGTTAAACTATAAAGACACTAAGATTAAACTGCAACAAGAATATCTACAGCAGAATAATCCCATTCCTTACTGGTCCTGTCCACAAATACACACACAAGAGAAGGAAGGCGTGGTCTCTGCTCCAAGAGCCTTAGCTGCGAAACTTAACGTTTATCAGTCTCCAGCCGGACATCAATATTTTCCTCTACTCACTCTTTGCTGTTAGAGCTGTTCTTTCTTCTCCTTCTTCTCTTAGTTTTCCTTATTCATTCTTTGACTCTCTCGTGCCCTCAGTTTCTTTTCATTTATCCTCTTTCCTTCACTTCCAAATTAAATGGGCTGAATAAACATCATCACAAAGAGAAGCCTTGCAAAAAAAAGGCTTTTTTTTTTTTTTTGCACCAGGCCTTTGCAAAAAAAAATTATCATAGGCTCTAATGCCACATAGAGATTTGAGGACACACAAATCCTCAGATAATAGAGATTTATCTTTTCTGCAAAGTTAGCCTGAACCTGGAAGAAGTTGAGGGAATTTCTGGCCTCCTTGGCATTGGATTGAAGGCAGCCAAGAGTGAGGAGAAAAAAACTATCCTGTTTTGACAGATTAGAATTGGGACCTCTGGGGACATTCTCCAGGTAGGCCCCGCTGAAGAAACTGTAGTTGTAAAATTTCTCCCAGAAATGTAGGAGGAAATTACCCAGAGGGGCCAGTCCATTTCAGGATGATGAAGAGGTTATCTCTACACTTCTAACCTATTTTTAATAAGCAATAGTAAAACGTCTCCAACATTCAGAGAATGAACGAATTCTCTGAATGCACCATCTTGCTCTCTCATAACATAAGGCACTCGGCCGGGCGCGGTGGCTCAAGCCTGTAATCCCAGCACTTTGGGAGGCCGAGACGGGCGGATCACGAGGTCAGGAGATTGAGACCATCCTGGCTAACACGGTGAAACACCGTCTCTACTAAAAAATACAAAAAACTAGCCGGGCGAGGTGGCGGGCGCCTGTAGTCCCAGCTACTGGGGAGGCTGAGGCAGGAGAATAGCGTAAACCCGGGAGGCGGAGCTTGCAGTGAGCTGAGATCCGGTCACTGCACTCCAGCCCGGGCGACAGAGCGAAACTCCGTCTCAAAAAAAAAATAAATAAATAACATAAGGCACTCACACATACATTTGCCATTTAGCTCATTGTTTACCTTCTCTTTTTGCATTAATGCCTTGCTACGTGGTTTTGTTGGAAAGAGTCCTTGATGGACAAGGACAGCACCTTCTAAATATTCTGCAGTGAAAATATCAGTCTTTGTGCTTAAGAGGAGATTTGAGCAGTCTCATGATAAATAATAAAAATGAAGCCTATGCTTTTCCAGGACTTTGCAATTTTTGAAGTTCTTTCATGAACATGCTCTTGGGTGTCAAGCATAATCCTTGTTTGGACGAACGGAGGCAGGATGGTGCATTTCCGCGTTCTTCAGCGCTCCCCCCCTCCCCCAACCTTTCCCACACGCGCGAAAATGCAGCCGGCACCCGGGAAGGTGCAGATCAACCGGGCATGCGCCAGGTGACGTCAATCTGAAGAGACCAAGATTAACCTGGTCGCACCTGCGGAACGCCCCCTCCCCACCACGCCCGTGCCCCGCCTATTGCCCTCCCACTCCTAGAACAGCCTCTCTCGGCCAGGGTCCCACGTGGACTTCCCAGCTCCACTCCTGTCGGAATGTCGGGACTGCAGGAACTCTGTCCGAGACCCCCACCGGGGGGACTCTGTCGGCCTCCTTTGCCGGAGGCTAACAGACCTCTCCCTATCCACCTTCTTCCTTGAAGCTAGGTGACCAAAATAAATGTGCAGTTTTGCTCCTACACTTGCCTACTCGCTGGTTCTTTTGTGCACGCTCTGGTGGTCTTAGAAAAACAAATCAATCCTGACCTGAGTTGCTTAAAATGAGGCATCTGCAAATGTGGCTGCAAATGGAGGCCATCACTGACAAAATGGAAAATTGCAAAATTAACCAAAGGCACAACACTGACACACAAAATCCGTGGTCTTTTATTTCTCATCCAAATGTGAGTCACTAGACTGTTCACAGAACATTCTGCAGAATATGCAGATATCTTTACCGCACTGTAACTTCTATGAACATGTTTTTAATGCCCAATTAGGATTGGTCTGATTAACACAATGCCAATAAGGAACAGTAATGCAGGAAAAATTTTTTCTCAGATAAGCCAATGATTCATCACTGTAAATGACAAAATGGGCCCTGAAGGCCATAAGTTAGTAAAATTATTGCTAAAAATTTGGATTTTATATTGCATTTTGTTTTACTTTTGGCAGGTGGAAGAGTTTCATCACAAGTTTTGTGGTTGACGTGATGACATGAAACCAAAGTGGTTCTGATGCAATCGCCCAATCTTAGTGCATTTGCTCCTGCTGCTCTGCCTATCTACCCTAACATGGTTTATATAATTCCAAAAGGTTTCAGGAAAAGAATAATTTTTCAGATAAAATCATTACTGAATGTTCACTATTTAAATGTAGAGAGCTTGTATGTTAATTTTAAAAACCTTTTTAAAAATATGTTCTTGTAAATTACATAGTGTCTATGGCTGCTTTTTCTTTACAACAGCAGACTTTGGGTAGCTGTGACAAAGACTAAATGTCCCACAAAGCCTAAAATATTTACTATCTGGTCCTTTACAGAAAACAATTTGCTGACCCTGGTATGCAATACTTCAATTTAAAAAAAAATCTTAGTTTTTGTGTCTTTGAAACTTAGACTCTCTGTGTGTGTGTGTGTTTATTCTGTCTT
The DNA here is from genome assembly GCF_000951035.1 of Colobus angolensis palliatus. Lineage (NCBI taxonomy): Eukaryota > Metazoa > Chordata > Mammalia > Primates > Cercopithecidae > Colobus > Colobus angolensis. The sequence goes on from NW_012115021.1 coordinate 3,735,945, forward strand.
CTTAAATTCACAGACCCATACATACAGAAGCATTGTGTCATCACATAACAATATTGAAGTGTTTGTCCAGAAGGGCGATAAAGAGGGTGAATGTAATTATCTTTCTATTTCTTGAAGAGAACACCCCCTTTTTCAAGGCTCATTGAAAGAAAATTATGACTCTTTGGTAACTAGATAACAATTTATACCAATCGCAGTGACTGCCTTCCAACTCAAACGCACTCCCTAGTTTGCTTCCCTCTCTCTCTCTCTCTCTCTCTCTCTCTCACACACACACACACACACACACACACACACACACACTCACTCCTACATTTTCCTAACAGATCCCAACCACTCATTCAGAAAATATTTACTGAACACTGACTAGATGCCAGGTGCTATGCTGGGCCCTAAGAATCCGAAACAGAATACGATATGGTCCCGACCCTCACCAGGCTTGCAGCAGACTGCAACAGACATGTAACATTTGATTACAGTCCCATGCAGTAAGTACTGTTAAGAGAAATATCTGTAAATATGAAAACATTTTGGCAGCAAAGTGGATGGAGTGAGCAGATGAAGTTAGGGAAGACTTCACAGAGGAAGTTATATTTCACTTGTGCTTGGAAGTCTGAGTAGGAGTTGTTTGCAGTGAAAAAGAGAAGAAAAGGTATTTTAAGCAGCAGGAGCAACAGCACATGCAACGAAGTGAAATAAACATGGTAGGTCTGGAGATCTGCACATCACATGTGCTGGAGTCCAGGGGAAGCTGGGAAGTGTAAAGGGATGAGTTGGGAAAAGTGAGCTGGGTTTTGAACTTTATCTTTTACAGGTGACGGTTATAGGCATTTGTTAAGCACAGAAATGGCATACTCTGATTTTTGGTTTAAGATGAAAATGTTGGGGGGCAGGGTTGAGAGAGGATGAGGGTGAGAGAGAGACTGAAAGCAACAACTTCCCAGATTTATCAGTGTATGTTCACCCACGCACAAGCCCTCTCTGGCACACTGAGTGAACAGGACATCCATAAATGGAAGATATCCTGGTGCCTGAGTAAACCGAGGAAAGAGTCCACACAGTCTGTTGGTTGGAAAATACAGAGCAATCATAGCATGTCAGTTTTACTTTCTAAGAGGCAAATACCGGTCGCCTTTCTATTGCAGCTTGTGAGCCTGAAAATCTCCAGTACACAGAGCAAGCCCATGCAAATGGCAACAAAAGTAGACAGAAATGCTACAGTTTCCAGCTTTTATGCTTGTGGTCAAAAAAGAATGAAGACTCTGTTTCTAAGCCCAGAAACATCGATTATTACAATATCCCAATCGCAGCCCAGACATCTCCAACTTGTGGAATGTTTGTGCCATACTCTCCCTTCAGAAATGCCTCCTCATTACAGAATTCTTGCAAAAGTGAAATAATTCCAGCTACTGTTTTTCCCATAAAAGGGACCACTGTACTTCTGGCTACTTCCCCCCAGCATGTTTCTGTAGGTGGTCATTTCAACAATAAAGGAAGTTCAAGGGTTCAAACAGATTTCCACTGTTACAGCCCAAAAATTTGAGGTTTTTTCAAGGAAGTCCCCCCTACTGAGCAATTATGCTTGAATTCAAGGCTGGCTCTTTCTTACCAAAACTGTGGGGAGAGGAGCGCTGAGGGGAAAAGGGGTAAGGAACTGAGGGAGGGAAGGGGAGAAGATAAGAGACTAAAGAAATCAGGGCACTCAGTCAGAAGTAAATGTTTGCAACTGGTCATCTGATACCATGGAGACTCAGGAAGGCGGAGGAAAGAGGAGTCCAGAGGATTGATTCATTCCCCATTCTTATTTTCAGCTAGTTTTTACTCTGATAGATCAATGCACTTAGGAAAAAAAGTATCTAGAGGAGCCACATGCAGGCTATATTGTGTCCCAGGGAACAAGTTCAAAAGGTCCTGGAAGGAGCCAGATAGATAGAGCCAGTGTCCCAGCAGAGAACATTTGCTTGTTCTTGGTGCAGACTTGTCATCTGCTCAGCTATCCCCAGCGAGGTCTCCACCCCTATGTGATATCCGACGACCTCCCAGGGCAGGGCAGGGCAGGGCAGGCTCAGTACCAAGATGCCAGTCAACCCCTACCCCCATGCAGTGTTGCCAAGGGCAACAGAGAACTGCAGCCTCACCGTTTTCTCTTCTTTTTGTCCTCCATTCTTGAACCCTTACTGCTCTGCCTCTAATCTTTCTTTCCTCTGCCTCTGTGGAAGGGGGTAAGGAGGGGGAAGGTCTGTCTGTCTTTCTCTCTGTGTTGCTTATCCTGAAGTAGAATTCATCCAATTCATCATTTTCAGAGTGGATACTTGAAAACACCATAGGCTAGGAAGATTCTTGTTCCCCTTTGCCCTCATGCTAAAACTCTCAGGGTCTCAGCCATCCAGTGGCTCACCTCCCAGGTCCCAGTGCAGGGAGATCTCTCAGGAAAGCATCTCAGGTGCCATTTCCTTGTCACTGCTAATGACCAAACTGCTAGTAACGTCTTAGAGAAAACAGGCCCAAGCTAAAAAGAGGCATTCTCTAAAACATATTACCTAATTGTTTCACTGGCGCAGGGCTGGGGGCGGAGGTGCGGGAAACATGAAATAAAAGCCTGGAAAGCCCACGTATTTTTAAAAGCAAATTGCACATAAAAAAGTACATGACCGTCAATGATTTAAATGACTGAAACGTCACACTAACATTCATGACCAAACATGCTGATGGAATTTATGAATGCACAACTGTACCTCAAGCCACCGGGATTCATTTCTGGCCTTCCTGCCTCAGGTGATTTTTACACCTTTGCTTACTGCTGCCTTGTACTGGGATTCACTCATTTCACAAAAAAGTAAACTAAGGTTAAGAGAATGTCAGTGGTTTTGCAGAGATGGTGCAACCAATTGCACAGAAAGCAGTAAGGGAAAAAATTCTCATCTCAACACTGTCTGGGCCAGTCCTCCTGGAAATTTGACCTGGCAGATCAAATGTCCAGAAGAAGTAGCGTGGACCATGGGACAGTGTCATTTTGTGTGCCTTTCTGCACCTGCAGTTTAGATGTGGAAAGATCAGTTATTTCTCTGAAAAAAAAAAAGAAAGAAAAGTTAAAGCTGAAAGTTTAGAAGGTAAGACCTGCAGCCTGATTCTCTATACAATGGAGTTTCCCAAATACAAGTCAGGACCTGGTTACAAAAGGCCAAAGCTCTTGTCTGATTGCCTTCCTCTTATAAGGAAGTGCCCCAGGATGCTGATTCAAAGCATATCCAAAGTAGAAGCGTAAGTTTTTTTTCTATGCTTACCTGCTTTTTCTTTGGGTGCAACTTTTGAAACTGTCTATCATTTCAACATTTCCAGTGTAAAAGGATTAACAACAGAGTGATAGCTCCCCCGAGGACAAACAGGTGAGCAGATAGCACAAGCCAGATTTATCATCCCAATAAATCCAGTTTTCAAAACAGTCTTTGCCTTTGGAAAAGCATGATTCTCTCCCATTTCTAGGCAAATGACTATAGTTTTCTTTTTCTGGGAAGAAAGAAAAGTATTTTGAATAGACTCTGAAAAGATCAATCAATCTAACCAAGCTTGTGGTTTCATTTCAATTAATGCCTAGTTTAAAACAGCTAATGACATCAAGAGAGAATGACTCATAACAAAAGCGACTTGCACAGCCCACATTAAAAGGGTCCATGTGAATAGCATCATCACCACTAAAGAGTAATAATTAAGCAACCCATATGATCATGATGCAATGAACTTGAAAGGAGAAAAGATAACAATGACAACACTACATAAACTTTAGTTGGATAAGGTAGCCACAACCCCAGAGAGAATCGGAGTATTTGTTTAGAAAATGGAACATATTTATTGACTGTAAGACAAAATTACATGTACAGGAGTTTTTCCAGACTGATCTCAAAAAGGCATATAAACATTCATTCTTGTGTGTATGTGCAAGCACACACAAAGCACTAAATACACAGGTAGTCACATATTCGACTAGGTGCCATATAGAAACAGTTTTTCAATTAGGCTATAGTTTAAAAGCTTCATAGTTAAGATCAGAGACTGACAAACTTCAGCCCACAAGCCAAATTGACCCACCACCTGTTTTTGTATAAACTTTTATTGGAACACAGCCATGCTCACTCATTTACGTATTGTCTATGGCTGCTTTCGCACTCGGTGACAAAGTTAAAGAGCTGTGACAGAGACTTCATGATCTGCAATGCTCAAAATATTTACTCTCTGGATTTTTACAGAAAAAAATGTGAATCTTAGATTAAGATAATGGATACCTTCTGACTCACACATAAGTCAGCATGCAAACATTGTTCAAGTTTGAGTCAACAAGCACTAGACTTTTTTCAGATTATTGGAAAGTGATGTTAAATACCAGGACACACTAAGTATTCAGTTAAAAGGAACTTTTGAGACTTAGCATAATTGCTACCTTTGCTTTCTCTCTCTCTCTCTTTCTTCTTAAGACAGGATCTCACTCCCATTGACCAGGCTGGAGTGCAGTGACTCGATCACAGCTCACTGCAGCCTTGACTTCCTGGGCTCAGATGATTCTCCCACCCCAGCCTCCTGAGTAGCTGGGACTACAGGCGCATGCCACCACACCCAGCTGATTTTTTCTTATTTTTAGTAGAGACGGAGTTTTGCCATGTTGCCCAGGCTGGTCTTGAACTCCTGGGTTCAAGTGATCTGCCCACCTCAGCCTCCCAAAGTGCTGGGATTACAGGCGTGAGCCACTGCACCCAGCAACACTTGTTTTCTACCTCAATTTCTTTGAAAACATTTTTGAGTTATGTTCTTGATATGATGATAAAATACATATATATTATCTTAATATACAACATATATTATAAAGGAATACATTATTTAAGTATATAGATATCATTGAAACGGAGCCACACTAATGTCACTCATCCATATTTCAAGAACTTCATATATGCACAAGGTTTTTCTCACTATTTCATATGAACAGATACACTTAACACCATAATGACATTTACCATCATTCTTTATCACTTCATTCTATGTCACTGCAAACTTCAGGGAGCTATATAAATAATCATGGGTGGCTGAACATTCATCTAAAAATCTCCTGTTACCAAAAGTATGAAACTACACATAATTCTAATACCATTGTGAAATACATCTTTCCTGGATATAACAATCACTTACCCCTTACAAAACAGATTATCTTATTTCAAAAAAAAATTTACTTGTTCTTATTTCTCATGGAGAAAAAGCTGTGATTAAAAGTGCACTTGGGGCGAATATAAACATAGGGTAGGGAACCAGGAAAAGGAAAATCTTACAGAATATAGTCATGGGTTATTCTACACTACCTGGATATATTTCAAAGAATATTTCATTTTTTCCTCTATTTCTAAGTTCAATATTTCTAATTTCATTTTTCACACAGAGTCTGTTAATTATCTGTAGGTGATATGAAATTGTCTTCTTTTAAAAAAAAATCCAAATGTAAGGCCTTTTGCTGTTTGAGGTGAAGGAGTGAGCATAATATGCATCACTACTGTCATCTTCTGTCAAACCCATGCCCTGAAGGTGACACAGACTGTGATGAAGTATAGTACGGTAGCAATGATTGGGTTATACTGTATGTAGATGCAGGCTGTCACATTCATGATTTGGATCAAGGATACATGACCTCATTCCATGGCTAGTCAACCTAGAGCAAATGTAATTTATTGGCACCAGGAGGCCTCATTATGATCTGGCATTCAACACAGCCCATTCCTCTTACTGAAGTACACATCTTAACTCCCCTTACAAAGGAAAATGATAGCTACGTAAGAAATTCATAATACTAGTCTTCATTTTATTGACAGGATTTCTAAGGTAACAGAAAGAAAATAAATTTGCCAACCCATTATGGAACATATGTGGCATATTAAAATGATTATGAAAAATGAATAAGAGACGATCATTCACTTGAAACCTCACTGAAAACATTGGGATAACCCTTTTATGATACCTAGCCAAAATCGCCACCTCTTGGGAAAAGATTAACCTGCCATTGCTTAATTTAGGACTCCAAAATATCCTTAATGTCTTGAAAGCCACTTGTAACTATAATTTCTCTTTATAGTTGGACGTATCTCCACCCACACCACACTGCTTTCTAAGTTTCACACAAAGACAATATGGTGTGCTGGCTCCTTCCAAATGATTCATAACGAGCTCTTTTAAAGAAATTTGGAAGATATAGCCCAAGAAGCAGAAGTTTCCTTTTACTAAATGATAGGATGTTTGCCTTTTTTGATGCAAAGGCAAAATTTTGGAGCAAGGAAGAGGTGTGATATAGCATATAAAATTGGAGGCATATAAGATACTAACATCTGCTCATGGGCTTATGTGAGAGTTTTCCAGGAACGTTCTATTATAAGTAATTTAAACAAAGGCAGCCATTTCAAAACCAATGGAAATGAAGTCCTGCGTTTTGGGAATGCCAGGAAAGGGACAGGAAAGGTGTCAGGAGGGACACGGGTTTCTTTACTCACTGGTGTTCTAAGTGCAAAAAAAAAAGAGTTGCCGTCAGAAAGGCCAATCTGGTTTCCTTTCCATGCTTTGCTAAAAGCCTGTACCACGTTTATCTGGGCAGATAATGAACTAGTTATTATCCCAACGCAAGGTCCTGACTCTTTCTACACTCCACATCATCAACTCGCCATGCTTAATTCAATCTGTGTTTATGCAACTCAAAGTAATCCCACCAGATTCAGCCAGCCCCTTTCCAGACAGCGATACTGTTGCTAACATGAGGCTGGTATCACTTTCAGGAAGGATGAGGAGAAAGCTTTATCATGACAAGGAGACCACCCTCAGACACAGCCATTTTTTTAGTGTTCTGGCATGCTTGGGGGTTTTCATTTCTCAGTGGATCTGAGATAAGCCACCCGGAGAGCCTTTAATTGTTTCTTTGAGGCTATTGTTATTTATACTGTATGGACACTTGAAAGGCAACTCTCAGGATCTCAGTAAAAAAGGGCTTCATTCTCTGAATCTCACTCTAGGCAGAGAAATACTGGCTAGGCAAGAAATCCTGGATGTTAGAGCTGTTTTGGAAGCAGCATTTTTCTAAAAAAGCATTAAGTACATAACATTTCTCATTTGTGCCACAAGTTTTGCTCAAGTCCTACCCTGTTTACCTAGGCCTCATTATTGCCCCATTATAGTATTAATCAGTGCTGTTTGCCAAAGGAAAGCTTTAGCTTTCCTCCTTCTTAATAAGATTGTTTCACCTACTTATTTGAGGCTGGATGTGGCCATGTGACATGTGACTTGCTTTAACCAATGAAGAATGAGCAAAAGTGGTATGTGGCACTTCTAGGTGAAAACTTTAGGAGTCAGTATACAATTTACTATATTCTCCTTTGTGACACGTGTGTCAAAATGAAGCCTCCATCAGTCTGGATCCAAGAACAATTACAACTAACAGAGCACCCCTGTTGACACCCCTTAGACGTGTTGTGGTGTAGGGGAGAAAGGAACATTTGTTGTATGAGCCATTGGGATTTGGGAGATGTTTATCGCCATGGCATAACCCAGCTTATCCTGACCTTCCAGTTTCACCTCTTTTTACAACTGCTGCTCTGGCTCCAAAACAAGAGCACCTGTCTGTAATTGGCAAGCTTAGGAGAATCCCCATGGAATAGTAATTAAAAAAAAAATAATAATGGAAGGAAAAGACAAGGGCACAGTAAACCTATGTTCCATTGACCATAGATTTTCATTAAGTGCTCCTGCCTGACTCATTTAAGATGCTTCACACACAGTACTATGTTTTTTAACATGAATAGTCTAGTACCATGTTTAATTTTCATCATCTTTGTCTTGATCAGGAAACAGAAGATGTTACAGTGGGCAACAAGTACCTTGTGTTACGAACTGATCGTTTGTACCCAAAATTCATATGCTGAAGCCCTAACCCCCAGTGGGGTTGTATTTGGAGATGGGGGCTCTGAGGAAATGATTAAGGTTAAACAAGTTCATGAGGGTGGAGCCCTGATGCAATTGAATTAGTATCTTTATCAGAAGAGACACCAGGAAGCCTGCATGTGCTCTCTCGCTCTCGCTCTCTCTCTCTCTCTCTCTTTCTCCTCTCTCTGTCAGGTTCTTCCTGTCTCTCTGTAACATGTGAGGATACAGCAAGAAGGCAGTTATCTACAAGACAAGAAAAGGGCCCTCACCAGAAACTGAATTGGCAATCACCTTGATCTTGGACTTCTCAGTCTCCAGAACCATGAGGAATTAATTTCTGGTGTTTAAATCACCTAATCTATGGTACTTTCTATGGCAGCCCCAGCAGACGAATACACACCGGGACTAGTCAAATGGACATGAGTTGGTAATTACTTGGAGAAAAATTTCTCTCAGGGCTGAGGCACTAGAATAAAAGAAAAGAGCTTATCCTAAGGGAGAAGAGAGAACGAGTTGGAAGGAGCGATTTGAACAATCCTTGACAGATGGATGTTGTTTTGTGGGAGCTCAACAAATACTTGTTATGTACTGTTATGTACTGCACACTGGGGATGGGGCTGGGGACACAAAGACAAAGGACACATGGGCCCTGACTCCAAAGAACTCATAATCTAGTGGAAAACACATTGAATAAACACATTGCTTCAATAGCACAAACATCTACTAAGCACCCACCATGTGCTATTAAACATCACCCTGGGAGCTGAACCAAGCAATACATTAATATTGATCATCTGATCATTCTTCATAGAAGTGCATATACTGTTCAGGCAGGTGCAGTGGCTCATGCCTGTAATCCCAGCACTTTGGGAGGCCGAGGTGGGAGAGTCGCTTGAGCCCAGGAGTTCAAGTCCAGCCTGGGCAACATGGCAAAACCCCATCTCCACAAAAGTACAAAAATTAGCCAGGCATGGTAGCATATGCCTGTAGTCCCAGCTACAAGAGAGGCTGAGGTAGAAGGACTGAGTCCAGTAGGCGGAGGTTGCAGTGAGAGGAGATCGCATCACTGTACTCCAGCCTGGGTGACAGAGTGAGACCCTGTCTCCAGCAACAACAACAAATACATATACTGTTACATTATGAGCAGAATCAATAAATAACGGGGTGGGTAGGGGCATGAGGAGACAAATGCTCCCTGGCCTCTTCACCACATGACCACATGACAGCACTATTTTCTATTTTTTTCAGAATGTTGCCCCATCTTCTTGGCTCAGTCTCAGTCTGGCTGACTTACCCTGGGAGACCTCAAGAGAGAGTGTGACCAGGATGGAGTCTTATAAACATTCAGTGCTCACTAAAAATGAACCAGTAACAACCAAATATTCAGCTCCACCATGTAAATTGCTTAGTTCAAATAAAAAGGTTATATGGTCACATGTCTTAATATGCAATTCAAAGTAAGTGATCACTACACAGTATCTGAATGAAGCACACCATTCAGTTATCATGAATAGTAACAGAAGCAGATTTGAATTCTTACCTGAACACTGGCAAAATAATGTCCCCCCCCCAAAAAACATCAACACTCCTCAGAAAGAGCTTGATTTTCAGAGCCTTTCCTAAAATCTTATGGATCAAGCCTTACAGCCTCATTCAAGAGACCTAAGGCCAGATCATAAAGACCCATAACTTCACTGTTGGAGAAAAATTGGGTTATAATCCCTGAAAGAGGTGGTACAGATGCCATTCAAATTCTCTAGGCTTTTTATTACTGTTAGGAAAATCAAGCAATTGGAGAAGGGCTTCAAAATATGGTTTATAGGGATGAGAAGGGAGGGTGAAAAAGGAAAACAAAATATAGTATTAAAAAAACAACACTCTGACACCAGAAGAGGAAACACCACAATCTCCCCATAACTCTGGATTTACTACATTAATCTTTTAATACAGAAAGGATTTGCTGAGACAGATACCAACATAGATATTATTAGATGTCGGTCACGCTCTGCTTCTGCAAAAACAATGCATGGGAGACAATGCCAGCAGATGTAGGTTTCTCAGGTATACCTGAGCCTTTGGGAGGGAGGAAGGATGGAAGGTTTGGGAATTGACATGGCCCAGTCCTTCTTCCACAGAGATACTTTCTTTCTGCTGTAAGGATTTTGATGCTAAAAATTTGGTGTTAGGTTCTATGGGGTAAGAAACTCATCCTCACCCTCTTTGCCCCTGGCTGCATCCTCCCACATCACAGTCAACCTTTAGCTTCTCCCTCTTCCTCTGCAATGGCAAAATCCAGAAACTAGACTATGATAGACTGGGGAAACCATAGCCTTCGTCTTTAATAAGGTAGGATGGCAAGGTAACATCAGCTTTCTGCCTGAGTGAGGCTGGGAGACAGTGTTAATGGTTCCTGAGAGTGCAGTAGTGTGTCCTAGCAAGTGCACACACAGACATTTATGTTTAAAACGTCCTAGCTCTGTGGTCTTCTGTTTTGTTTTGTTATAATGAAAAAGAGCCCCATAGCACAACCCCGCCTAGACACTGCTGTAACTAGCTGAGACATGGGGTGCTGCAACGTGAGAAACATTTTAGCTGTCTTGGTTTTCTCCACCAACAATCAAAGGGGACACTAGAAGGCATGGATCCACTGTTCACAGAGATGTAAACATAGGGGAGGATTTTGCGGTAGCTTCTTGCAGACCTGCTTGTTTAGACAGGAAAATAAATGGCCAGTGCTGAGGGATAAGGTCAGTCATGAGACATATTTTCCAGTCTCCCTGATTGCAAACTAAGAGGACATCTTCCAGAAAATACTTTGCCACTGTGAAAAAGGGGGTTTGGGGTGGAAATGGCCCGAGAGGAAAAGCAGTCACGTGGTCTTGGGAAAGTCATCTGAGCTACTTTGAGCCTCGGTTTTATCATCTGTAAGACTGACATAATAACTCTTGGTTTTCTTACCTCACCATGTTGTTACAAGGATGAAATGAGATAAGGTATGGGAAAGTGTTTTAGAAAATTCTGAAGAGCCACCCACAGGTAAGGAGTTATTATATCCCAGCTCATCCAGAAGTTGAGTCTTTAGAGGCAAATTTTCAAACTAAATTGTTGGTCCATGCTAGCTCTCACAATGTGGTTCTCTTGCTTCTGCCTACCCACCTGGAGAATAGTTCTCTTCCACCCAGAGGGAACTGGGTTGTGGGTGAAGCCTGAGTGAATGTTTCAGGTGAGGAAGCGTGGTCTCAGGGATGCTCTAACTGGGAAATAGAGAGTGGACACATCACGTGTGCTACTCCACACCTGTTCCGTCTCAGGCAGAGGAGTGACAGGCAGCCGGGTGCACGCACCAGCATGCCGCACACTACTTCCATCAACCTAGTAGGCACGTGTGGAAAAAGCTGACACTGTCACAGTCTACAAAATCCAAGAAGCAGTCCTTACTCCTCTCCTCTGTTACCTCCTCCTTTGTTCGCTCTAAGAAAAGAAAATTCAAGATTAATTTTTAAAAATCTCTTTCCCTGTTGGATTTGAAGGAAAGCACCTCACTGGGAGCCGGACTCCTAGGCAGCACTACTCTTCTCTCTCATTATCTGTAACCCTTCCAAGGTGCCCAGAGCCCTGAAATCCACTGTGATCAGTTATCACATGTCCCTCCTGATGATTAAACTGAATCACCTAAGAATCAAGATGAAACCTAGAATCCAAAGTTCACTCATTCAACAAATATTCACTCAGCTCCTACCACATTCCAGGCAGGCACTAACTGGTGGCGCGCAGAGACCTACTACTTGCTCACCAAGCCTGCTCATGGCTAGATGGCATTTTCCAGCAGCCCCTGCAGGTATATGCAGTCATATGACTGAGTTCCAGCCAATGGAATATGAGTGGGGATTTAGTACCCAACTTCCAGGCAGAGCCCATTAGAAACCTTCCTACACAATTCTCCATTCCCTCTTCTTCCATCTGTCTGTCAGATGCAGACTTGGAAAGAGAGGACAGCCCTAGGAGATAAGAGAACTACAAAATGAAAGGGGCCTAATTGCTGAATAACAGTGTAGAAGGTTATCTACTGAACACCGACATTAAATTCCACGTGGGTAAGACATAAAACTTCTGTTGTCTTCAGATACTGAGACTTCTGGGGTTCTTTGTTACAGAAATTAGCCTATTCTGATTATAGAATTAGGAGTACAATGTGGACTAAGTCATGGTCCCTGATCCTATGAAGTTTCCAGTTTAGTGGAGGAGCACAAAAATAAGCAGGTAATTGCAATAGAGTGAGATAATTGCCACGGAGAGAGGGAGACGCGACACACAAAGTGTTACGGGCAACTAACTCAATGGGGAGGGCTAGTCAGGAAAGCTACCAGGAAAAAGTGGTATCAAAGTTGGGACCAGAGGGAGCTGTATGAGGTGCGAGAGAGCTTGGCATATAAGAAGGAAACAGAAGAATCTTAGAATTGGGGCCATGGCAATGAATCTAGGGAGGCAGAAGGAGAGATGAGGCTGGAGAGAGGCTGGGACCAGGCTCATATGGCCTTGAAAACCAGTTCATTTAGATATTATTATAAGAAGCCATGGAAGAATGTGAACTAGGAATTGTACCTTGCAAGATTTCACTCTGCAGGAGTGTAGAGAATGGTTTAGGGGAGAACAAGACAAGGCAAACATAATCACCACTGAAAACCTCTTCCAGAAACTAATATAGTGCTTCAGACTCTTAGACATTGACACCAACCTGGATCCCACCCTCCTTACTGCACACTTTGGTCATTGTTATTTAGACCTTTGACCACCTTTTCTGAGGGCCCACTCTTAACAGAATCACATCTCTCTGGCCCTGGTGCTCCCTCCCTTTCTAATTTATATCCCTCTTCCTGCCAGCCTGGCCTCACTCCCAGCATCCTTTTCAGCAAGCCCAGAGGGAATTAGGACACAAAGCAAGAGGCTATACTATTCCGTTTTACACTCCTTGTAAACAATGCTCATCAAATATCCAGCATTATACCAAGAGACAAGTGCCTCTGAAAACAAGGACAAGACAGCAAGGTGATTTTTACTATAGCATTAGCAGTCAGACACAAGCAAACAGTCTGTCAGAAAGACAGGCAGCAGTTGTCTAGAAGGGCAGGCACAACCACTATAGAAATATAATATAGAAATATAACTAAAATAGCTGCACCTGTCCAGGTAGCCCTGGAAACTTATGAAAAAGGTAAATGGGGAGGGGGCTTCAATCTGAGGGATCCACCAGGCAATCTGGTTCCTGAGGAGAACTCAGGCCCCTCAGCCACAAAGGAGCAGATGTGGCCAGGAGTGAAGGACACTAAGAGAGAGGGAGCCAGGAAGAAAAAGATCAAGAAGGGCCTGGGGCAGATTTCTATTTAAAGCGCAACCTTAAAAGGATACAGAGTCTTATTTTTATTCAACCCTTGTCCAAGTGCAAAGAAATAGCAGTTTATTTCCCACATTCATCTCCTGCTCCCCTTTGAATGACAGTGTGGACAGCATGGCTACATTTCTCATTCTGTGGGTGAGATGCCAAAGTGTTCAAGGTTGCTCTGGTCTTTATTTCATCACCAGATATTACTGGTGGAGACTGGGCTACATTTACCAGCAGGAATGTGCCCCATAGCAGTACTTTCAACCTATGAATGTTCCACCAAGAATAGTGAGAGAAAACGATCCAGCCCTGCTCTCAGCCACGAAAACATGCCACCTCAAGCTGGGCTTGGAGCCTGCAATCCTTCTCTTTGTCCTTGGTCAGCCCTTGTGGCAGAAGCTGGCTAGCTGTTCAGCAAACCTGTTTATCTTTTCCTCCTGGACACATAAGTAGACTGTATGTGCCAATCTCTCCTGCAGTTAGGTGTGGCCATGTGACTGATTTCTGGCCAAGAGAATGTGAGTGGAAGTAAAGGAAGTTACCTCCAGGCCTGTTCCATAAAACCCTCCCAGGTTCAATCCTCCATTCTCTTTCCCCATCCAGCAGATGAGTGGGGAGGCCCAGGACCTAAAGATCCAAAAGACCAAGGACCAAACAGATAGCAGAGACAAAACATGGAAGGAACCTGGGTCCCTGAGTCACCATTTGGAGGAGAGCCATTGAGGATTGTCACCTGACCAAGGTCAGACAACTGTATGAGAGAAATAAGCTTTTCTTGTGTTCGGCCACTGAAAGTTGGAGTCTGTTTATTACAGTAGCTAGCCTAATATGACTAATACAGCTCCCTCTCTTATTCTTTTGAATGGGAATTTCAAATGTTCAACATTTTCCTCAAGTCCCCTAATATCCTCTACTCTTGGTAAAGGACATCATCTTATTTTTAACAGCTTTATTGAGATGAAATTCATTCTTTAAAATGTGTAATTTGATGGTTTTTGGTATATTCACAGAGTTGCACAACCATTACCACTATCTAATTTTAGAATATTTTCATCACCCCTAAAAGAAACTCCATACTCATTAGCAGTCACTTCCCATTCCCTTCTTCCCAGCCCTAGACAGCCACTAATCTACTCTCTGTCTATAAATGTATCTGTTCTGGATATTTCGTATCGTTGAGATCATGCAATATGTGTTCTTTCACTTAGCATGTTTTCAAAGGTCATCCATGTTGTAGCATGTATCAACAATTTTTATTGCCTTTAATCACCTTTTTATTGACAATGTTTTATTGCATGGATATCCCACATTTTCTTTATCCATTCATCAGTTGATGGACATCTGTGCTATTTCAACATTTTGCCTACTATGAATAGTGCTGCTATGATCATCAATGTACATGTTTTTGTGTGAGAATACATTTTCAGATCTCTTGCATATATATTTAGGAGTGAATTTGTTGGGTCATATGGTAACTCTACATTTAACATCTTGAGGAACTGCCAAACTGTTCCCACCAGCAATGTATGACAGTTCCAATTTCTTCACATTCTCACCAACACTTACTATTGTCTGCCTTTTTTATTTTATCCTTCCCAATGGATATGATAAAGTGGTATCTCATTGTGGTTTTGATTTGCATTGCTTTAGTGACTAGTGATGTTGACCATCTTTTCACGTGCTTATGGCCATTTTTATGTCTTCTTTGGAGTAATATCTATTCAAATCTTTTGCCCATTTAAAAAATTATGTTGTCTTTTTATTGTTGAGTTATATACGTTCTTTATGTATTCTGGATACAAGCCTGTTATGGGTTGAATTGTGTACCTCGAAATGATATGTTAAAGTCCTAATCCCCAGTACTTGTGAATATGACCTCACTTGGTAATAGGCTCTTTGCAGATATAATCAATTTAAGATAAGGACACACTGGATTAGTGTGAGCCTTAGCTCCAGTGACTGTTGTCCTTATAAAAAGGCCATGTAAAGACACACTGGGAAGAGAGCACCATGCAAAGATGGAGACAGAATGTAATCATGTGTCTAAAAGCCAAGGAACACCAAGAATTTCTGGCAACCACCAGAAGCCAAGAGACAGGCAAGGAAGGATTCTTTCTTAAAACCTTCAGAGAGAACATGGCCTTGTTAACACCATGATTTTGGACTTCCAGCCTCCTGAACTGAGAAAATAAACTTCTGTTGTCTTACGCCACCCAGTTTGTGTTAAGTAGTCACAGCAGCCCTAGGAAACTAATACAAAGTGCCTTTTCAGGTAAATGGCCTGTAAATACTTTCTCCCATTTTGTGGGTTGACTTCTCACTTTGTTTATGGCATCCTTTGAAGGACAAAGTTCTTTATTTCTATGAAGTCCAATTTATTTTTTCTTTTGTCACTTGTACTGTAAGATTCATATCTAAGAATTAATTGCCCTATCCAAGGTCATAAAGACTTACTTTGCTTATAAGAGTTTTATAGTTTTAACTCTTAAATTTAAAGCTATGACTGCTTTTGAGTTAAATGTTGTGATGATAGGAGGAGGGGGCCCAACCTCATTCTTTTGCATGTAGATATTCAGTTGTCCCAGCACCATTTGCTGAAAAGACTATTGTTTCCCCCCACCGAATTGTCTTGGCACCCTTATCGAAAATCAACTGATCATAAATGTAAAAACTTATTTCTGGACTTTTGATTCTGTTTCATTAATCTATAGCTGCATCCTTACACCAGCTCCACGCTGTCTTGATTATTGCAACTTTGTAATAAGTTTCAAAACTGGGAAGTGTGAGTTCTCCCACTTTGTCCTTCTTTTTCAAGACTGTTTTCTGGCTATTTTGGGTTCCTTCCCTTTCCACATTAATTTTAGGATCAGTTTGTCAATCTCTGCAAAAAGTCAGTTGGGATTTTGATATGGATTGCACTGAATCTGTACATTGATTTAGGGAGTATTGCCATCTCGCAAACATTGAGTATTCTGATCTATGAACACAAGATGTCTTTCTATTTATTTAATCTTCTTTATGTTCCTTCAATGAACTTTGATGTTTTTCAGTGTATGAGTCTTGCACTTCTTTTGTTAAATTAATTCCTGAATATCTTATTCTTTTTGATGCTATTTTAAGTAGAATTTTCTTCTCTCTCTCTCTCTCTCTCTCTCTCTCTCTTTTGAGATGGAGTCTTGCTCTGTCACCCAAGCTACAGTGCAGTGGCATGATCTTGGTTCACTGCAACCTCTGCCTCCTGGGTTCAAGTGACTCTCCCGCCTCAGTTTCCCAAGTAGCTGGGATTACAGGCACCTGCCACTGCGCCCGGCTAATTTTTGTATTTTTAGTAGAGACAGGGTTTCATCATCTTGGCCAGACTGGTCTTGAACTCCTGACCTCGTGATCCACCCACTTCAGCCTCCCAGAGTGCTGGGATTATAGGCGTGAGCCACCACACCTGGCCTTAGAATTGTTTTCTTAATTTCTTTTTCTGATTGTTCATTGCTAGTGTATAGAATACAACTGAATTTTGTGTATTGATCTTGTATCCTAAAAGCTTGCTAAACTCATTTATTAGTTCTAATAATTTTTGTGGATTCCTTAGGATTTTCTATATACAAGATTATGTCATCTGTGAGTAGAGATGCTTTTACTTCTGCTTTTCCAATCGGATGCCTTTATTTCTTTTTCTTCCAATTACTCTGGCTAGAATCTGCAGTATAATGTTAAATATAATTGGCAAGAATGGACAGCCTGTCTTGTTTCCAATCTTAGGGGGAAAGCATTCAATCTTTCACTGTTAAGTACGATGTCAGCTGTAAGTTTTTCATAGATGTACTTCATCAGATTGAGGAAATTCCCTTCTACTCCTAATTTGTTAAGTGTTTTTGTCATGAAAGGATCTGAATTTTGTCAAATGCCATTCCTACATCCATTTGGGTGATCATACAACCACACCTTCTTATTACAAAGAAAATACTGACCACTGAAAAAATTCAATATCCAACCATCTTCCCCTTCTTATTTCACTGTAACAATCTCTGTATCTTTCTTCCTTCCCTGCCAGACTGTGAGTTACCTGAAGTTAGGGGTCCATCTTAGACTTATTTGTATCTTCAATATCTAGAGAGGTGTATGATATGTAAGAGTCACTCAACAATAAATGTTTGTGGAAATGATGAGGATAAATTCATCTCTCAGAGACACCTAACAGAATCAAGAGCTGAAGGTTCCTTTCCATAGGAGGAGCTGCTGATGGAAAGACTGTGACTGGGAGTAAAGCAGGAATGCTCTTAGGGTACAGTGTCCCTTACCACAAGCGGTAACTATCACCTGTCTCAAATATATACAATCTGAAAACTCAAGTAGGGGTCGGGCATGGTGGCTCATGCCTGTAATTCCAGCACTTTGGGAGGCTGAGGCGGGTGGATCACTTGAGGTCAGGAGTTCTAGACCAGCCTGGCCAAAATGGTGAAACCCTGTGTCTACTAAAAATACAAAAATTAGCCCGCTGTGGTGGTGTGCACCTGTAATCCCAGCTACTCGAGAGGCTGAGGCAGGAGAATCACTTGAACCCGGGAGGCAGAGGTTGCAGTGAGCTGAGATAGCACCACTGCACTCCAGCCTGGGCAACAGAGCAAGACCTTGTCTGAAAAAAAAAAAAGAAAAGAAAAAGAAAAGAAAAGAGAAAACTCAGGCCGGGCGCAGTGGCTCACGCCTGTAATCCCAGCACTTTGGGAGGCCGAGACGGGCGGATCACGAGGTCAGGAGATCGAGACCATCCTGGCAGACAAGGTGAAACCCCGTCTCTACTAAAAAATACAAAAAACCTAGCCGGGTGAGGTGGCGGGCGCCTGTAGTCCCAGCTACTCTGGATGCTGAGGCAGGAGAATGGCGTGAACCCTGGAGGCGGAGCTTGCAGTGAGCCGAGATCAGGCCACTGCACTCCAGCCTGCGCGACAGAGCGAGACTCCGTCTCAAAAGAAAAAAAAAAAGAAAAAAGAGAAAACTCAAGTATGTAGGAATCCCCATGGTGTATAGAAAGAGTCATGCTTTCAGATCCTTGTAAAAATGGCTTTGGAATTAGATAGTTTCAAACATATATTTTTCCAATGTCCAAATTAAGAAGAAAAGATATAGCAATAACTTAGTATTCTTGTGGTAGATAGCAAAAAAGGCAACAATTCTCCTCTTCTTGTGTCCAAAAACCTTGAAATTCTCCAGTCAAGACGTAGAGTCTATTTCTTCACTCCCGAAGTGTGAACTGGTCTCATGATTTGCTTTGACCAGCCCTAAGCCTGGGCCTCAAGAGGCTGTGCATGCTTCCCTTCTCTGTTGAAATTCTGCTAAAGAAGAGAGACTATCAACTCAGTAACCCGATTACTCGGACCAACACCCAGACAACCCTGAGAGGTAAGACCACTTTAGACCAGTCAGTTCTCAGGTGACTTGCCAGTCGACCAGTAACTCATCACAGACCAGAACAAGCCCAGCTGAGACTAGAAGAGCTACCCAGCTGAGTCCAGCCTAAATTGTCAACTCATAGAATTATGGGCTAAGTAAATGGTGGTTGTTCTAAGCCACTGATTTTTAGGGTTATTTGTTACACAGCAAAAGCTAACTGATACAGAGGCCATGTCCACATAAAGTTAGAAGACCAACTCTTATTCCTGGATTGTTCACATGCTGATTTTACAACTTTGAGCCAATCACTTTATATTTTTGAGTTTCGATCTTTAAACAAGAGAAACAAGGAAAGATGGTGGACTGGTCAAGTGCTTTGCAATTATCATTAAGCAGCCAACCCTTTCCCTCAAATGATAGTTTACAAGCAACCTCAATATATGAAATAGATGAAAAGGAATCTGTTTTGGTTCTGGAGAAAGCTCCAGAGCTTCTGCTCAGCTTTCCTGTCATTCCTGTCTCCTACTTCCACCTTCACTCCCTGGAATGGCACCCCAGGGATCTTGAGATAAAGTCTGGAAAACATTATCCCCTTCAGTTTTTCTAAGGCCTCTCTTAGGTTAACATTCCATGATTGTAGGCCTGAAGAGGAGAGGTAGTTTCGCATGAATCAAGACAGGTTGGTCCCTTTTGTATCACTGCCCACTCTTTGTGGCAATTATTTGTTTACTTGCCTATCTGCTTCACCAGACAGTAAACAACTCAACTACACAGACAGCTTCCTCCTTATGGAGTTCCTTCTCCCACCCCAGTGATTACCACATCCCTCAACACACAGCATCTAGCCAAGAAATACCATGTAAATGGATACCTGGAAAAATGGGTGGATGGATGGATAGACAGATGGATGGATGAGTGGATGAGCAAACAACCACATGAATGAATTGTTACTGCATAATCAATGAATAAATCAATGAGCACATGAATAACTTTGATATGTTATTCACAATGTTTCAAAGGTAGGATGAATTTAGCCTTCTCCATGAGCAGAAGGCCAGGGCTCCAAATTACAGTTTTAGCAATGCCAAGTTACTCTCAGCATAAAGTCTGAAAGAACAGTAACTAAATTACTACATCTTGAAAAGCAACCCTGGCTATTTCCAATCATTAATTCCTTTCAAAGGCAGGAAGCATCTCTCTCCATACTTTTTCCCTGAAAATGCCAGCCAGCCTCTCCCCAACCACAATCCAGCAAATCACCCTCCTTCATGGGCAGTTAGCTCATGGTGCCCAGAGATTTAATAGAACAAGAAAATAAAACATGATCTTACACCTTCAAACTCAGAAGATCACCAAGCACCCATACATATCACTTTACTCCAGTGATGCTGCATCATTTCTGTGGGATTTATTATTCATCAAGGGTTTTCCCAGAGAAGACCCAAGGAAAGCTCACTTAACACGCCACCCGGTTGGTTGTGTGGCCATGCCGGGAGGGGCTCCTGGAGTTATTCTGCAGATTTCCAGCTCTGTGCTGAAAGCAGGAAGCCCATAGGGAGGTGTACTGGCTCAAGCCAGAGATTCTTCCCATCCTCCTTTAAAGCTTTTGCTTCCTGATCTAAGTTCTTAATGACTACCTTCCATTTAAACTTATCTTTAGCTTTAAAGGAGGCTAACTTCAACAGTACTGTAAGCCAAGATAATCTAGCCAGAAAGAAGTCTGATGAATTTAGTAGCTTTTTTTAAGGTGGGGAATGAGCATGAAAAAAATGCATTCTGGAACAGAAATAGAAATAAATCCCACAGACATGATGCAACATTGCTGGGGTAAAGCAATATGTATGGATGCTTGATGATCTTTTGAGTTTGAAGATGTAAAGTCATGTTTTATTTTCTTGTTGTTCTATTATTTAAACTATGTGTCTCAATGGATATATTTTTCCTGCCATAATGTTATTTAAAGTTCTCAGAGCATTCTGAATGCCCAATAACTGTAGAGCAGAGTAGGCATCTTACTTTATACAATCAGTATCCTCCTAAAAAGGTGTGGGCATCAATTTGTTTATAAATGGAATTATTGTACCATTTTTCAAATTTTCATTAGTTTTTGGATCATATATGTAACACAGAGAAGCCACAGTAATCTTATCTCCTCACAAAACAGAGTTATCTACCACCTGCTAGACGTAACTATTGTTAACATTTGAGAGCAGTTTTTCAAACTGTGGTTTGTGGCTCATTAGGAGATCATAAAATCAACTTAATAGGTCATGACTAGCATTTTTAAAAATGAAACAAAAGAAAGGAGAAGAGAAAAGGAATAGAATTAGAATAAAGTAGAATAGGGTAAGAAATGATAGGATAGGATAATACAGTAAAAAAAGAGAAAATAAATAAATAAATATATCAGAACATACCACATAAGAAAATACAAGTATTGTTAATAAACTATTGTTTCAGCTACACGTGTCTACTGGCTCACAAATGTAAAATGTATTTCTCATAGTGGATCATGGTCAAAATATGTTTTTAAAATACTGATTTGGTATATACCCTTCCAGAGATTTTTTCCTGTATTCTTACATCTTCTTAATAAACATGCAATAAAATGCACAGTATTTGGTAACAAGTCATTTTAACTTTGGAATGTATCATAAACATATTTCTGGGCTAATAAATATCCATTTGTATAATCATTTTAATGGTGGTAAAGTATTTCACTGTACCAATGTGTAGTAACATTGTTTGCTATACCAATGCACAGTAATGTTGTTTTTTCAGCCAATATTCTATTGTTAATCATTTAGGATATTTCCAATATTTCTTACTTATAAGCAGTACTGAAGTGTTTACATATTATTTTCTTTTATTTACTTTTGCAATTATTTTCTTAGATTACATTCTGAAATAAAATCTTTGGCATACAGCTTTTTGTGTAGCCAACTGCCTACCAGAAAAAGTACACCAATTTATAGTTCCATCAATAGTGTCTAAAATTACCCTTATGCCCACCCCACACTTGACCATTATCATTTTTTTCATCTTGGCCTATCTGAATAAATGAAAAAAAATGGCAATCTATTATAATTTGGGTTGATTTGTTCCTGAATTTGTGTCCCCTACAGTTCATTTACACCAGGCTTCAAGCAACCTTGGAGAATACAAAAGGGTGACCACTGAGCTAGAAAAGAAACTTGTGTATCCATGAGGTGAATGTTTTGGCTTTAGGTAGTAAAGGCCTTGATTCATAAAATGACTCCTGCTACAGTGAATGACTTATTTTGGTCAATCAGCATGTTCCTATTAATTTTGGGGGGAAACTAAGCAACTAATTAGAACCAGACATAAAGCCACAGCCTCACCCAAGTACATGTGTTAACTTATAACCCAGTTATATGCCTGCTCTGGCTGCACCAGAAGTACCTCTTGATTCATGGACCGTTTTGCTTAGATGTTCCAATCCCAGCCCTTTTGAGTGTTCAAAGTTGCACCTGGACATTGTCTTCATGTCTTTTTTTTTCTTTGCCTCTGTTCCTCCATCATAAACTGGGAGGCAGAATGTCATCTCAGTGGCCATAAGGTGGTGGTGATGGGAGGAAGAGTAGTAGGCTGACAGAGAGAAGCAGGGCAGAGCAGAGGAGGTGCCCAAACTGAAGATGCAAGAACCACATTTGAATCCAAGACCAGACAATTTTTTAACACCGTAGTCTTAAAGCCAGCAGTGGAGCCTTCATTTCCTCATCTACTAAAAGAATATTATAATATTTCCATCACAGAATTTTGAGGGGCTTGTGAAATAACATGACATAGTACTTGCAGAAGGCAGTCACACAAGAAATGTTGGGGTGGTATCTGTGAATTTGTTTGGTATCTGCCTCAACACATTTAGAAGAATCCTGTTGATAACACTCAATCATCTAAGACAAAAAATCAGCGATCTTCCAAAAACTGGGGGTGGGGTTGGCCATAGGAAGAAGTTAGGGGGTTGAAGAAAGATAAAGTATAGGCCACGGTTTTAGCTATCACCTACAGAAAAGACAGGCAACCTGGGAGAAGCAGTGGATTGAAGCAAGAGTTACCAGGTCCTCAGAGGCAATCTGGATTTTTAAAGGCCTCTTATTCTGCATGAAGCTCATTTGCATTCCACACCTGGTGAGTGAAGAAAAGCATCCCTTGTCTAACTTCTGACTTCACAGAGCTGCCTCACTAGGCCTCCATCAGTTTTTAAAAGGCAAAAGCAAATTACATAGTCACCTCTATATTTGAAGAAAATCTTGGTTAATGTTCCAAAGCAATTCCCTCATGGAAAAATCAGCTCACCTATTCTGTAGTTAGGGGGAAAAAAATGAAGCACTTATAGTAAAGTCTAAAACCATGTTCAAATTTATCATAAAAGCCCACTTTCAAAGGCCCAGCTGTGTGTCACTCAGCAGCCAGGTCCACCGGGGCTTTTCACAACCATTTTTTCAGACTTAACTGTAAAGGCGTCATACACCTCACGCCCAAAGTGAACTAAACGTTCAATCAAAACACAAGGCAGCCTTCGGTCTGCTTTGGCCTCAAAGATGTTTCAGATATTCCTGATATGCTTGAAGGGAAAGGCTCAGACTAAAACATTCACCCCTCAATTCTCCAATCATGGTCATTTCAAACCAAACAGTGAGGGACCCTGTGGGGCTGAGGGTGCGGGGCGGCGGGTGTGGAATGTCATACTATTCATTGAGTCCAGTGTTTCAAACTCAGCAAGGAAGTCAGGGAAACTGAGCCTGTGCCAGGAGTTTCAAAGAAAGTTTTAGAATTTGCTTGAGGCCTTTTAAACCCCCAAATCTACAAAGTTCTGTCTAGCTGGGGTTGCTCCATCTCAGATCAGACATCCAAGGCTCTGACAGCAAAATCACAAGAATAAACCCTCTCAGCTATGGATAGGAGGGCCTCCCCACTTCTTTGTCTCTTATCCTTCTGAGGAAATTCTGCCTTGCCTAGATTTTCCATGAAACCTTGATAGTAGGGGCACTTACAGAAGCCAACTCCCGATAACTCCAAGGCTAATCCAACCAAGTGATTAGAGAACTCATCACTCTTCCTCCTCCACTGTTTCCCCAGGGAAAGGATGCAATTTGAAAATCCAAGAGGATTCTCCTTCTCACAGAGGAAGAGCTGAAGCAGTGCCAATAAAGATTCCAATGTCAAACTCCAATTACACAGAGTTTGCAAGTGATTTGAAACATGGCTTTGTGAAGAGCCAGTGTCTGTGAATCAAAAGGCCCCCAACTATGCTCCAATTTTTTTTTTAAAGCTGGGGGGATTCCTTTTAAGTAGATCGGGTTTCCGCTATTTTAGGCATCAGAACTTTGTTATTAAACATCAGTGATAATCTTTTACATTACAGAAAAACAGATCAAAGCTTTTGCTTGGTGTAGATCAGAAAGTCAAGGTACAGCAAGGAATAAGAACAGTCATTGTCACAGCCTTGAAATGTCTTATTGAGGAAGAAAGTTTTGTAAAACTTCAAGGAAAGAAGTTTTTAACCCAACAGAAATGTGTAGGTACATTCACCAAAGGACAGGAACTAGAATATTCACAGCAGCATTATTCAAAATAGCCCACAATGGAAATTATCCAGATGCCCATACCATGGTATACTCATACAAAGGAATACTATACAGCAATGAAAATAAATGAACTACAACTACATGTAACAACATGAATGGATCATGAAATATAATTTTAAACAAAAAATCTAGATATAGAAAAGGCACATACTATATGATTCCAAAACAGGCCAATGTAATCTATGCTGTCAGAGGTCAGGATGATGGCTTCCCTTGGGAAGGCAGGATCAGAAGAGAACATTGGCAGGATTTCTAGAGGGCTGAAAATGTTCTGTATCTTGTCCCAGGTACTAGTTTTAAAGCTGTGTTCTGTTTGCAAGAATTCATTGAGGCAGTACACTCATGATTTGTGCACATTTGTTACTTGCATTATAATTAGGTTTTAAATGTGTAACAAATCAATCTATATCATTTACATATGAAGAGAGAGAAAGGAAGAGAGGCAGAATGAATTCTTTTGGTAGCAACATTTCTCTAAAAACTGGAACTCTGTTAACAAGTTTTTATTTCCATTTGCTTACTCAAGGAAAGCTGTCACATGGCTTCTGGTCACACATAGGAATTCTGTATCTCTCAAAAAAGAAAATTCTGCAGTTTAGTACATCCTTTATTCAGAGACGGAACATCAAATACTTTGGAGTAACTTTGTCAACTGTGCATTTTCAGGAAAACTGACCCTTTTTGCTCCCAGCACTGTACCTCTGTATTAGTCACGGTTGACTAGCTGCTGTAACAAACATCCCCTAAATCTCGCAATAAAAGTTTACTTGTTCCTCACATGAAATCAAATCAAGTGTTGGCAGATACCTTTTCAGGTGGTGATTCAGGAACCCAGGCTCTTTCCTTCTGGTGGCCCTACCATCCCTTAGGGCCTCAGAATCATCTGTTGAACCCTCTGCATGCAGCCAGCAGAGTGGGAAAGAAACAAACTACAGAAACAAACTACAGAGGGTTGTTTAGGAGCTTTTATATGGCCTCCCTACAAGTGGAGCAATTACTTCCACATTCCATTGGACAGAACTCTGTCACATGGTTACAACTAACTGCAAGGGAGACTAGGAAATGTAGTCTAGCCATGCACCCAGGAGCAAAAGGGAAGGAGTTGGTGAACACCTAGGCATTCTCTGCCATGCCAGGTCTATAATCTCCCCTCTGCTAGCTGTTCCATGCCTGATGTCTGACTACAAAGAGAAGACATGTCATTATAGGAGAGGATACCATCATTATAGGAAAAGATACAGACAGTCTCAGAAAGCAAAGGCATGGGTGCTTGCATTCTACACCACCACTTCCATGCAAACATTCACATCCAGGCCTCCTCCACCCATCAGCAGAAGTACACACTCCCCAAGAATGAGAGTGTAATGGCAGCCAGATGCTAAATTGTTCTTGCAGTGCTTCACAACATGAGTTAGACGAGCCAAGTCAGAAAATGGGCAGCATTCTTCTCTTCCCATTTCACCATGCATCCAGCTGACCAGAACATTTACACTGGTTCAGAACTCACAGGGCTGGGTTTTATCCATTTTTATACCTACGTCCTTTACCCAAGCCTCTTGATAATAATAATGATAAAACAACAACAAAAGTAGTACCATCAATGGTGTACACATATTAGCCCATAGTATGTATACTGTGTATATGCCATACACTGCTGGCACTGTCCATGAATTAATCACTTAATCTACATAACTCTATAAAATGAGTACCAATAGTATCCCCATTTCACAGATAAGCAAACTGAAGTAAGAATTTGTCCAAGGCCACACAGCTGGTAAGTGGTAGAACTGAGAGAATCAAAGACTGAGATATACTCTTTACTAGAAAGTTTATTCAGGTTAGGAACACAAGCATGTGATCATGACAAAACTCCAGTCCCTCGGGGAGCAAACCTTGAATCTAAGCTTCAAAAATGCAAAGCTTGATCCAACCAGGCTGGCCGGGCCACAGAGAAGCACACAAAGCAACTTGGAAAGGGAGCAAAGCATAAGTTGATAGTTAAAAGGGGGTGTCTGTTTGTTTGTTTGTTTTAATTTTCCTTCCCACTTAACAGCCACTAAAACCTTTGAATTGACAAATCAATCAAGAAAACCCAGAAGGGCTTCAATTTTACATTTACAAGCCAATATTCTTAATAGCCTGCTCCACTCATTGTCTTGACTGAAATTTATTTGTAAGTGAACCCCATTTCTCATTATCACCTTCAACCCTATAACCAGCCTGAGATTTGCTGGTGTTAGGATATGGGGCAAAGGGTTAAAATAAAGCCACACAAGAGGCAAGCTTACGCAATATATTTTTCTTCATGCAATTGGATTAGTTTTAATTAGCAAAGGCTAAAAGTTTGCCAGATGAGTACAGGGTGACACCTGATACCTGAGCAGGGTTCCAACATCTCTTTTCTCATACCAAAGGCATTTAACACAAGTGATACTGTTTGAAAATCTTCCAGGGAACCCTTCCCAATGTCTCTTCTTGGTTTTCCCACTTCTCCCCCACATTGCCCCAAACTTTGAAGCCTCTGTCTCTCCTGTTTGTGCAGCAGAAAACCCTATGACTCCTCACATGGAAAAGGATTTCTGTGGTATTTATTCCTGCTGCACTTCATGATGCACTTCTTGAAGTTAATCTCTACAATCAAACTCTCAATAAACATGTGCCATCTTGTAAATGAATCACTTTGGCGGGGGAGGGGGTGGGCTGAGGTAGCAGAACTCTGACACAAAATTTAAAAGGAAAATAAAGCTTTCCTCGCATTATTAAAATATAAATACAAGCTTAAGGAACAGAGTCCAGATGAAGACTGGAGAGAAACATAAATATTGATGTTATATTCTAATGAACATTAGATCTCACAGGCTGTCATCTGTCCTCACAGCTACCACCTCTTCCTTCCCTTAGATTTCTAGTAGGAAAAATCAAGAGTAACTGAACTCTAGAATAGGGTTTCTTATTTCATGAATCTAAATGCACTTAGATAGGACAGTCATAAATCCAATTCTAAACAATTTTGTCCTCCATCCAGGCTTCAAGCATCATCATAAACTGAAAACACAGTTTGCAAATCAGTATTTCCTGCTACTTAGAAATGTACCAGAGAGTATCAAGGTCTTTTTTTTTTTTTCATGTTTTATTAAAATGTTATTTTAGCTTTATCTTAGAAAAGGCTCCTACTGGCCAGGCGCGGTGGCTCACGCCTGTAATCCCAGCACTTTGAGAGGCCGAGGCAGGCAGATCACTTGAGGTCAGGAGTTTGAAACCAGCCTGGCCAACATAGCAAAACCCTATCTCTACTAAAACTACAAAAATGACCTGGGCATGGTGGCAGGCACCTGTAATTCCAGCTACTTGGGAGGCTGAGACAGGAGAATTGCTTGAACCTGGTGGGTGGAGGTTGCAGTAAGCTGATATTGCACCACTGTACTCCAGCCTGGATGACAGGGCGAGACTCCGTCTCTTAAAATAAATAAATAAATAAATAAGAAAAGAAAAGGCTCCTACTTCTAAGTTACCCCTGGGGCCTCTGCGGCTAGATTTTTATCCTTGTCAAAAACCTGATTCTCTGTAAAATCAAGAACCATGATGTCATAAACAGTCCAACACCATCAGACCAAAAGTGAGGAAACTCCAGTATTTCAATTTGTCTTGGATGTCTTATAAATGGAATCACTAATTCTTAGTCTTGATCGAAAGCCCAGAAGCCCCCCCCCCCCATGGAATTATCTTCTTCTGTGTCCATATTCACACAACAACTTTGGTAGGAGATAGTGCTAGGCTATCAGAATTCAAATACTGCTTTCCTACCTGAAAGTAGTAATACCTGTCTGGAGTGAGGAGAATGTTCTCTGTCTTAATAGAGGTGTGTGTTATACAGGTGGATACAGCTGTTAAAACTCATCAAGATCTGTACATT
The DNA here is from genome assembly GCF_000951035.1 of Colobus angolensis palliatus. Lineage (NCBI taxonomy): Eukaryota > Metazoa > Chordata > Mammalia > Primates > Cercopithecidae > Colobus > Colobus angolensis. The sequence goes on from NW_012115021.1 coordinate 3,764,173, forward strand.
TCACTGCATCTAAATTATATCTTGATTTTTAAAAAAGAGTATTAGTTAGGACACTTTTTAAATTTTTCCAAGACAGCAGATTAATCAACAAGACCGTAGGAGAAGTGCCTACTTCCTCAATATTCAATGGTTTTGCAAAACGCATTAGACCTGGAGTAAGTCTGGCAGAGTGAGAGGGGAGAGGAGGGTTTTCTTGTTCTTTTCAATGTTGTACCCCTCTGTATGAGTTGCATGCCTAGCCCTAAACATGAAACAAAAACCATCAACAGCTCTAAGTTGGATCCAACCACTTCTCAATACTTTTAGCAGACCACCACTGTCTCTCACCAGGATTACTGCAAAAGCCTCCTACTTGGTCTCCTTGCTTCTACCCCTCTTGCTTCTCCCGCAGTCTCTTCTTGCCACAATACCCAAAGTGATCCTTTTAAACTCTAAATCAATCACGTTTCTCCTGGGCTTAAAAGCCTTCAATGACTGCCCACTCCACTTGGAGCAAAAGGCAAAGTCCTCTCAATGGCCTACTAGACCCTAGATGATCTGCCCCATTGCCATTTCTCCTTGCTGGCCTCTTATCCTCCTACTCTCCTCCTTGCTAAGTCCTCATCTACCACACTGGCCTCCTTGCCATCCCCTGATCACATCAGGCATGCTCTCACCTCAGGGCCTTTGCACTAGCTCTATTTCTCTCCACTGGAACACTCTCTTCCTCCAGCAATCTATGTAATTTACCCTTACCTCTTTCCAATCTTTGCTCAAATGCCACTTCCTCAATGAGGCCCACCTGACCACTCCATTTAAAATGGTAACTCCACCCCAACTCTCTGGATCACCGTCACCTTTTTCTAGTTTCTTTTTGCCCACAGCACTTACCACCTCCTAACTGTTTTGTAATTTCATCAAACGTATTGTGTTTTTTGTTTTTTGTTTTTTTTTTCCTATTTTTTTTGAGACGGAGTCTCGCTCTGTTGCCCAGGCTGGAGCGCAGTGGCCAGATCTCAGCTCACCGCAAGCTCCGCTTCCCGGGTTTATGCCATTCTCCTGCCTCAGCCTCCCCAGTAGCTGGGACTACAGGCGCCCGCCACCTCGCCCGGCTAGTTTTTTGTATTTTTTAGTAGAGACGGGGTTTCACCGTGTTAGCCAGGATGGTCTCGATCTCCTGACCTCGTGATCCGCCCGTCTCGGCCTCCCAAAGTGCTGAGATTACAGGCTTGAGCCACCGCGCCCAGCCGTATTGTGTTTATTATTTAGGATTTGTCTCTCTCCATTGAAACATAAGGTCTTGGTAACTTTTTGTTTACTGATGAAACTCAAGGGCCTAGAATAGTGACTGCTGTGTAATGAATGGATGATAAGATTATTGGTCAATTTTTTCTCTACTTTTCTGCATAACAAAAAGAAGCCACACACACACACACAAAAAGAAACTTAATAGACATCTTTGACCATGCAGAGACACACAGCGTTGCTTGGTCAGCTGTATACTTTACCCTGACCCAGCGCTTCACAGATTCAGGCACAGGTTTTCACCTACTTGAAAGAAATCAACGCATACCTCCTACTCTGTCTGATCCAATTATAGCATCAATAAAATAGCCAATAAGAGCCAATAATTATCAGAGGCTAACCATGTGCAAGGCACAGTTCTCAGTGCCTGCACACCTTGACTTTCTTAGTTTTGTCAACAACCTGATGCAATCAATACTGCTTTTATCTTCATTCCATAACAGATGAAGAAAAAAATGCAATAAATTGTCCAGAGTCATACAGCTTTGAAGGAGTGGAGCTGGGATTTGAACCCATGTAGTCCAGCTTCAGAGTCTACACTCTTAATCACAAACTCTCTTGCTTCTCAACAATTAGCTAAACCAGACACTTGCCAATGTTACTCAAACTGAGCCTCAGCAAATGCCAAAAGGTCATGAATTTCAACCTTTCCTTAAGGAACAGAGAACAAGGACATCCAGGTACCTTAAAAGAAAGGAAGGGAAAAGCACTCTGACACTCTAGAGCCAGAGAAATGAACCCTAAGACCCACAGAGTCCCCTTGTAGTCCAACGTTACAGTTACTCTGTGACCAACATGCCAAAGCAGATTTCCCCTAAATAAACTCCTTACCCATTATATATAAGGAAATTAAAATGGCCCCTCTGATTGCTGGAATTGAGTCCAGTTTGAGCCAGATTAACCTCATTTCCCTTTTGAGTAGGGTAATTACACCGGGAGATCAAAAGAATGCTACAGACATATGGTATCTTGATTTTAGCAAACCACTTAACAGTTGCTCGTGATGATAGATATCGTGGGTAAGGTGGAGAAATGTGATTTGAACAGGAAGGTAGGGGAGTGCACCCATGGCTGCTGCAACAATGAAACCCAAAGAATGTTGATTAATAGATCTCAGCTTGGAGAAACATTGCTAGTATTGCCTGCCAGTGGGCTCTGGCCTTGAATCCATCTGAACAATAATTTTATCAAAGATGTGGGTGATAGCATAGAATCTTGTTCATGGTGTATGCAGAGAGCAAAATGCTGTGAGCAGTAGCTGACACATTGAATCAAGATTTTAAACCATCACCACTGACTGGAAATGAAAGAGCAAAGCAAGCAAGATTCAATTTAACAGAGACAATGGGAGACTCTTGCGAAATTTAAGTTCAAAACACCAACTGCACACATGGAATAAGGAAAACCTCATGTTAAAAACTGCCACTATAAAGCAAGAGAGTTTCCGGGGCCAAAAGAGCATTTTTACACCAACAGTGTCATGCAATGATTAAAACAAGGACCACATTAGGGACATTCTTTTTTTTTTCTTTTTTTGAGACAGAGTTTTTCTTTTTTTGGGACAGAGTTTTGCTCTTGTTGCCCAGGCTGGCGTGCAATGGTGCAATCTTGGCTCACTGCAACCTCCGCCTCCTGGTTTCAAGCGATTATTCTGCCTCAGCCTCCTGAGTAGCTGGGATTACAGATGCATGCCACCACGCAGAGCTAATTTTTGTATTTTTTAGTAGATATGGGTTTTCACCATGTTGAAAGGCTGGTCTTGAACTCCTGACCTCAAGTGATCCACTCGCTTCAGCCTCCCAAAGTACTGGGATTAGAGGCATGAGCCACCACGCCCGGCCTGGGACATTCTTATAAAGAAAGGAATGGGTCCGTTTGTGCCCTGCATCTGTGACAGAGGACAACCAGAGTGGGAGCAGCCTGGAAACTTGACATTAGGAAGCCTGGTTGAAGGAACTGAAGTTGTTTTACCTGGGATGAAGAAAGCTTAGACAGTGCCATAACAGTAACCTCCAGATCCTTAAAAGATGTTCTAGAAAAGCAGTTATAGGTAGATTCCCTATGACAGGAGACACCAGAACAAAGACAAAAAGGCTTGCATTACAAAAAGACAGATTCACTCTCAATGTAGATAAGGACTGTTTGAGAATGGGAGCTATCCAGACTCCACTTCCCACTCCTTGGAGTCTCAGAGGGCATGGAAACCAGATGAGCTGCGATTTGGGACATCCTAAAAAAGATTCCCACTCTGGGTGAGAAGTTTGATTCTATGGGTACTAAGGTCTTTTCCAACTGTATGATTCCAAGATCCTAGGACTTTTGTTAAATTAACTTTATTCTTGGTTAATTTCACTTTGAAGGATGTAGGCACAGATATCTTTAGATCCAGCAATTACACTTTTAAGAAACCATTCTTAAAAATTCATACATATAAGCAAATACATATACGGAAAATGTTTATATGAGATTTGTTTATAATAACTAAAACCAAGAAAATGCTACCGTGTGGGTAAAAGGTGGCTAAATGCTTTGAGCATGTTTGTGCAGGGGAATATTATGCAGTGTTTTAAAAAACTGAGGAGCAACCTCATGATTTGAGATGTCACATGTCTGTCACCAATTAAACTTAGAACACACAAAAAAATGAAAACAAAATAAAAAATAATAATAATTAAGTAAAAATTTTTTGGGGATATAGTCTTACTCTGCCACCCAGGCTGGTATGCAGTGGCATGATCTTGGCTTACTGCAACCTCCACCTCCTTGATTTAAGCAACCCTCCCACCTCAGACTCCTGAGTAGCTGGGACTATGGGCACATGCCATCATGCCTGGCCAATTTTTGTATTTTTTGTAGAGTTGGGGTTTCACCATGTTGTCCAGTCTAGTCTTGAACTCCTGGGTTCAAGCAATCCTCCCACCTTGGCCTCCCAGAATTAGGCCATTGTTTAGCCCATAAATGCCCAGGTCCTCAGATTACTCATTCAATACAGTCAAACCTCATGTACATTAATGGATTGAGAGATGTCAGAAACAAAAATTGACCACACCTGTTTTAGTCATTCACAAAAATAAAGTAGACAGTTTCCCTGCCTTCTGGGCTTAATCTGGTGGGTGGGCTCTCCAAAACTTTGTTTCAACAGATTTCATCCCCAGAATGAGATCCTTACATTCAGGAACCATTCCTACCTCATTATTTTTGTTCCCACTTGTTATTAAGATAGGATTCATGAAGAATTCTTGATGCAAGAAAAATTTTCAGGAATTTTTGTGATTGTTTGTTCCAGTCTTACTCCTCCTATGATTTTTTAATAGAATGTCCCTCAAAATCTTGTGCCCCATAATTTTTAATAAAGCAAATAGAAATTAAGCTGAACTATCAAATAAATTTCCAACTATATTTAAAATTGTCCTTGACTCTAAAATTTCAAAATGTCATACAAAATCAGTGAATCTTCAAGACTCTGGGACTAACATGGGACAATAGGAGAGATTTTTATTATGTCATTGCCTTTTAAAAGTAATGCCCATTAAAAGTAGACTAGAAGTGCTGAGACTGAAGAGGTTTCTGAGAGTTTATGTGGACTTTACACTGTCCTGATGGCACTGTGTAGAAAAGGCCTCCACACACAGGAAGAAAGAAATCTTTATCATTATCATCTTGGTAATATCCATCCAACAGAATCTCAAGGATTTCTTAGGTAAAGTAATTCAGGAGTTTTGATTTAAAAGCCCAATCCAGTATAACAAGAAAAGTCTAGAAAGAAATGTGATGCTGCTACTGGTTATGAGGAAATTACAACCATGAATTATTAAACAAACCCTTGAAAGATTGTCTTTTTCTCAGCCGTTCTGTGATGGGTTTCAAAGCAGCTTTCAATGAAGCTATTAGGATCTCATAATGCCTCACAGAAGCTCACTGAACAGGGCCAGGAGGAAAAGAATCTTAACCACCATTACAGAAACATCCAAGAGAATACACTAACCAAAGTGCGAAGGTTTTTTATAAGTGGTGGACTGAACAGAAAGGGAAGGAAAAGCAGGACCATCCTTCCAAAACCAGAATGAGCCCATGATCAGTGTTGCCACACCAACCCAAAATGATCAATTCACCCAAGGTATTACCTCCTGGTTCCCTTCAGAGATTAGCAGTTTCTGTGTCTGTTCTGGCTGAAAATTATCCTTCTCAAATAGGTAGTTTGGATCTCCTGGGGCTGTCACTTATGCATTCCAAAGGGCAATAAACAACACTCTCAAAGGCTTGTCAATAGAACATGGAGAAATTGAGGGGGTATGTCTTCATTATCATAGATTTGAGTTCCTTTTGTTACCCTTCTCACTGCTGAAGCACTGAAGCTCTCCCATGCCAAGACAGGGATTCAAACTGTGCATCCACTAATGGTAGTAACAGCTATTTCCAGACCCACTGATATGGTTTGGCTCTGTATCCCCACCCAAATCTCAAGTCGAATTATAATTCCCAATGTTGGAGGAGGGACATGGTGGGAGGTGACTGGATCATGGGAACAGATTCTGCACTTGTTGTTCTAGTGATAGTGAGTTCTCATGAGAGCTGGTTGTTTAAATGTGTGTAGCACTTCCCCCTTCACTCTTGCTCTCTCTCCTGCCACCACGTGAAGATGTGCTTGCTTTCCCTTTTCCTTCCGCCATGATTGTAAGTTTCCTTAGGCCTCCCTTGCCAGGCCTCCTGTACAGCCTGCAAAACTGTGAGTCAATTAAACCTCTTTCTTTATACATTACCCAGTCTCAGGTAGTTTTTTTATAGTAGTGAGAGAAGAGACTAATACACATACCACAGAGTGCTCTGGCAGGGGCTGGGGGTGTGGCTAATATAATAATCCTAGGTTAAATAGTTTAAGGAAAAAGAGTGAGAAACATCATCTCTACCATACCCCCAGCCCTAGGTCTTTGCCTTCACAGTTTAAAGATTAAATAGATTGTCTTGGTTGCAGTTCCCCCATAAGTAGACCCTATGACTGCAAGTACAGGTTTGAGTGCAAGTAGTTTATGTGGGAGGTGACTCCAGAAACATCCATAGGTGAGTGAAGAAGTGAGATGGAGAAAGGAAGACAGCAAAGATAGGATGTGTCATCAAATAAGTCATCACTATGGATAACTGGAGCTCAGTCCTACTGGAGAATTCTGAGAAATGGTGGAGAAAATGCTACAGAGTTCTCCTATCCAAGGAGTAATGGCACTGGTGCATTCATCCATCAACTTCCTGTCCATATTTGGTTGAGTGCTGCTTCTCAGGCATTAACCTCCTGGCACCTCTGGCCTTCCCTACATGCAAGGCCAAGCATGGTCCATAACCTAGTACAAAACAAAAGTTTCAGGCAGAGTTACAGGGGTTTGCAGTAAGTAGCCTTCAGCACGAGAGATGACAGCCAAAGGAATATAGACAGGGCACCAACAGTGTCTGCTGTACAGAATGAAAAAAGCACAGAGTTCTAGAAAAGTTCGTAGGTGGGGGAGGTGACAGAAGTGTCACTGCAGTACAATGGGGAAATGATGGTCTTTTCAATAAGTGGCAGTAGGCCAACTGTGCATCCATATTTGGGAAAAAAGTAATCCTGAGCCCTACCTCACACCATTTGCAAATATCAATTCCATATGAAACATGGATCTAAATGACAAAGGCAAAACAAAACTTTCTGGAACTTTTGAGATATCTTCATTACCTCAAGTTTGGTGAAGAATTTGTTTAAGAACAAACAGAAGAGAACACAAAAACACACTAACCATAAAGAAAAGGATTAATAAACTGGACTACACAAAAATAAGAACTTCTGCCCTCAAAATATAACACTAAGAGAGTGAAAAGGCAAACCACAGAGTAAGAGAAGGTATTGGAAATACATACAGCTGACAAATGACTCATATTCAAAATACATAAAAGACATCTGTAAGACAGTAAGAAAAGGTGCAAAGAACCTTATTGAAAAACGAGCAATTACTTGGGCAATGAAATAATTTGTATACCAAACCGCTACAACACATGATTTACTTATATATCAAGCCTGCACATGTACCCCTGAACCTAAAATAAAAGTTAAAAAAAGAGAGAGAAAAGAGAAATAAAAATGAGCAAACATCTTGAAGAAGTAATCCACAAGGGAGAATATCTAGGTAGTTAAAAATTATATAAAATGGTGTTCAGTCTCACAAGCCATTAGAGAAATGCAAATCAAAACCAGTATGAGATTTCATTACACATCCACCAAAGTAGCTACAATTTAAACATCAATACCAGTATCAGTGAGGATGTAAAGCAACCAGAACTTGCATATACTTCCAGGATTATAAATTGGTACAACCAGAGTAGAAAACTGTTCAGCCAAACAAATCATCCCCTTTGATCCAGCAATTCTTCTTTTAGATACATACCAAATAACTGTGTATACATAAGCTCATCAAGAAGCACGTAGAAAAAATTGTTCATGCAATAGCTCCCAAATGGAAACAACCCAAATGTCCATCATCAGGAGAATGGATCAAGAAATTGTGGTATGTACACACAATGGAAATTTATTCAGCAATGAGAATGAACAATCGGCTATATATGCAATAAGATGAAAGAATCTTACATACATAATGTTAATAATGCTAGAAAGAAGTATATATGATTTCACTTATATAAACTTCAAGAACAAGAACATCTAATTGATAAGTGTAGAAATTGGGAGAGTTGTTACTTTTGGGAAGGGGGATATTGACTGGAGGTGGCTTGAAGGGAGGGGAGGATGTTTCAGGTGCAGTAACATTTCTTGATCTGGGTGGTGTTTACATGAGCTGTTCACTTTGTGAAAATCAACCAAGCCAAACACTTATGGTCTGTGTGCTTTTCTGTGGGAATCTTAAACTTTAACATAAAATTTGTTTTAAAACTCAGTGACTAACTAAATCAACAGCAACCAAAATGCCAACAACATTAAAAAGTCTAAGGATGAATATACTGGAGTTGAAGCCCACGAAGTGCTTCCAAAGTCTCAGGTTTCAGTGACTGAGAAGTTGGACTCTTCAAATTGATGACCATCAGTCTCAGAAGGCTCTCAACACAGCGAGATCACCCCAATACAGTTCCTTAATGCCTTCACGTTCCCTCTCCGAGACAACTTATTAACACCCTCTCTTCTCTCTTCACATTGCCAACACTCTCAGCTGATGACCTTACCCCATACTTCACAGAGAAAATAGATCCCCTTGTAGAAGAACACCCCATCCCACCACCAGCAGTTCACCAGCCCACCTGCCTCCTTGCTCTTATCCTTCGGCTTCCCTCCAGGGGCCATGGATGAAATGGTCTCTCATCTCATCCCCTCAGCTTCTCAGTGATATCCATAATTACTCAGTTCTCTTCGCCAGGATCATCAATTCACCCTTCTCTTGGAATCCAAACATGCCCAATATATCAATACCTTTTAAGACATTTTTCCTTGATACTGTATTCCCTTCCAGCCACTGCTCCATTTCTCCACTCCCCTTCAGAGGGAAACTCCTTACAAGAGTTGTCTGTAGGGGTGGGTGCAGTGGCTTACGCCTGTAATTCCAGCACTTTGGGAGGCGGGAGGACTGCTTCAGCCCAAGAGTTCGAGACCACCCTGGGCAACATGGCAAAACCCTGTCTCTACGAAAAATACCAAAATTAGCCTAGCGTAGTGCTGCACACCTGTAGTCCCAGCTACTTGGGGGGCTGAGATGGGAACCTGGAGAGGTCCAGGCTGCAGTGAGTCATGATCAAGTCACTGCACCCAGTCTGGGTGACAGAGTGAAAAAAAAAAGCTGTCTGTAGTTGCTATTTCCTCTCCACCTCTCCTATTGTTTCTCCAACCCTTCTGGTTTGGCCTTCATCTCCACCCCTCCAATGAAATGGCACCTCTCAAGGCCACTAATTAATTACAGGTAACCAAACTTAATAGCCTCTTCTCAGTGCTTATCTTCCTCTCAGAAGCACTTGACCAAGTTGACTTCTCCCCAGTTCTGGAAACACCTCCTGGCTTGCACCATACCACACTCTTCTGATTTTCCTTCTAGCTTCCCGGCTGTCCTTTCTCAGCCTTTCTCCTCCCCTGTGAAGTTTTCAAAGTTAGACTGCCCTGGGCTAAGTCCTGGCCTCCTTTTCTTTACTATCTCCACTGTGTGTAGCTCCAAGGCTTCACATGCTGTCTCCACTCTTAGGTCTCACATTCACATCTCCAGCCTGGACCTCTCAACTCACACATGTAATTGTGTAAGACATATCTGGTATCTCAAACTTAACATGGCTCAAATATAAAACTATTGATTCCATTCCCTCCACAAGAAAATATCCACTCTCCCACTAGCCTTCCCCAACTCTACAAACGGTAATACATTCTACAAGTTATTATTTTTTTGTTTTTTGAGACGAAGTCTCGCTCTTGTTGCCCAGACTGGAGTGCAATGGCACAATCTTGGCTCACTGCAACCTCCGCCTCCCAGGCCAAGCATTTCTCCTGCCTCAGCCTCCCAAGTAGCTGGGATTACAGATGCCTGCCACCACACCTGGCTAATTTTTGTATTTTTAGTAGAGACGGGGTTTCACCATGTTGGCCAGGCTGGTCTTGAACTCCTGACCTCAGATGATCTGCCCACCTTGGTCTTCCAAAGTGCTGGGATTACAGGTGTGAGCCACCACACCCGGCCACATTCTACAAGTTATTTAAGCTTTTCATGCAAAAGCAACAAACTAGGAGTCATCCTTAATTAATTTTTTCTCACACCCTGTACCCAATCAAATTAGTAAGTCCTGGCAATCCTATTTCCAAAATGAATTCAGAATCTAACCACTTCTCACAGTCTCTACAGTTACCTCCCTGGTCCTAGCTACCATCACCAGTCACAGTGTCTAACTGGTTTACTAGCCGCCAGACTTGCTTCCAGAGTGACTCTTCCAAAGTGTACATCAGATTATGTTGCCCCTGCAAGAAGCCCCCTAGCTTGTCTCAGGGCAACAGGAAGCAGCTGTCCAAGGATGAAATAGCAAGCAGATTGCACAGGGGAATGATGATCAGGTGACAAGGATATACAGGGGGTGTGGAGGCACCCTCAAAGGAAGAGGAAAAAGAGCAAGGTTTACTTTTAGGCTTCCTCTCCCTTTCAAACTCCCCTAGGCCTGAGCAATACTAAAGGGAGATAGATGCATAATGCAGCTGATGCCACTGGTGCCCTACCCACAGCTACTTTGCCCTCCCCAGAGGACCTCTGTCAACATTCCTGTGCACATCATATGCTTTTTGCATCTCTCTACCTGCCCCTGGGAGCATGCTGGGACTACATGTGGGGCAAGACCCAGAAGCCATGGAGTTCATGCTCCAGGTGCTACCTTCCATCTGTGAGAAGAAGAAGTTGTTGCATAAATACTCCAGCTTCCTTAATCATTAGTGGAACACATTTGAGGTGTGTGCTCAGAGGGTCGCCAGCTGGATTGAACCCCAGTTGCCCACAGGGCTAACCCGCTTACATGGTGTACTGGCTTTCCTCTTTCCTCCCTTCCCTGTCTCACTTCCCCACCTGTTCTCTGTGCTTCCAGGGAACCCGTCCCAAATAAATTAATTGCATTGAAATCCTCGTCTCAGGCTCTGCATTCTAGGAAACCTAAACCAAGATACATAATAGTGTGCTTTTTCTCCCAAAGGTAATATCTTTTATAACATCAAACAAGAACAATGTCATCCCAAATTTAAATGGACAAGAGAAGAGAGAGATCTGGATAAAGTGTGGAGATAGCATTTTAGAAAATAAAATTTAAAATAATAGGAGATTTTAAATCTATCCCAGGCAGAAATTAGCCCCATCTTTATTATTCATGTACAAATATGTGTAGAGTATATATTCACCAACTATATGCACACACTCAAGATCTTCTCTTATCTCTATTAACCATGAGTTTGTACCCCCCACAGTTAAAAGGACTTGAAAGAACTGTGATACATTCCAGGTACATAAATGCCCATTGCTGCATCTAAAGAGAGAAAGAAGTGGGCACTTTCTGCTCTGGCAGTGAGTTTCACTGGCGTGAAATCTAACTTAAGGAGAGGTGTGTCACACACACACACACACATACACACACACACACACACACCACGGGAAATGTATGCACCACTCAACAGTCTGCAAAACTTCCCTCCAGTTCTTTTGAAGTGAAGTCACCACTCCCCTCAACCGCACTCCCAAGATATCTGCGCTGTTGAAAGTGAAGGGCCTGTCCCCGCTGTGTGGTTTGGGGTAAAAATGAGGCAGGATTAAAGCGCTCATTTCAAGTCCCAAAAGTAAAATACGACTTGGCCTACGGCAGTCCTAATTCTTTCCAGAACTCATCCCCGGAATTGCCCTTTTAAACAACCAGTCATTAACCCAACTCCGGGTCTTTTATAGCTGCGAAAACCGATCGAGCACATCATTTATTCATTACGCTTATTATTATTGTTATTGCAGAAAAGCAGTGAATTCCCGGGGCGGGGTTCAAAGGGTTTTTCGGAGGAGGACGGGAAGAGGGAGAGAACACGCGGGCGGGCAGGGACCGCTAGGAGGCTGGGCTGGACTGTGGGGCAGAGGTGCCCGGAAATCCCCAGGGAAGGATGCCTCCAAAGCGCCTCCGCCCCTCGCGCTCCTAGGCCACTGCGCACCGGCGCAGCTGCTGCAGCAACCAAGGAAGCTTCTTACGTAAGTCAGAGCCGCTGACATCACCTTCGCCGCGAGCGTCGCAGCCTGACTAGGCGCCAAAGGACCGTCGCGCCAACCCAGCGCCCCTGTCTACCTCCTGGGTCGTTCCTAAATGATTCTGCCGTCGCCAGATTTGGACGATCGTGAGCCAAGGGGACTGCCCTCGGAAGGGAGATGACATAGAATGACTATTTATTGGGAGCCCTTGGGTGTCGTAAGAGCGAAGTCAACGGACAGCAAAGATGCCCAGGGGTCTCCCAGACTTCCTTCCTCGTCGTCTCCCTGCAGCCCGCCTAGCAGACTAGTTAGGTGCTAGACTAAGTCCACGTGCTAATAGATTTGGGCGACAGTGCACCGGGGCAGAGGAAGACAGCCTGTGGGATCCTCTGGGGGCAGATGGCACAGAGCCATTTAGTAGGAACCCTGGGTTGTTCAGGGTAGAAAAGATGCCCAGGGGTCTCCTCGATCTCCCCGGGGCCCCTGCCTGACACTCCCACCCTCATCTTTCCCTGACCCTCCCCGCGGCCCCTCCAGGCCACAAGGGTTTTCGGCAGAAGCACTACGGAGTTCACTCTAGGAGGCGAGCAACGCCACGCTACGTCTCACACGAGGGCAAGGCACAAGTTCGGAGCTAGGGGCAGCACCTGAGGTCACAGCGAGTGACGAAACAGCCGCGGTACTGCAGCAGTCTCAAAAGAACACTCACTACTCCTGGAACCCCAACCCCAAACATGCATGGGGTGGGCTATAGGGCTCAGGGTTGGGCTTCTGGAAACCACAGGAGTTGCAACCCTCCTGGCTACCTCCCCGTGAAGGATGTGAAAGGCTAGCCCCGGAGGTGAAGGACAGACCCTCTCTGCCTCCTGCTCCCATGAACGCTCCCTTTCTGCTCCCTCTCAGCCCACGCTGCCTGCGACTTCAGAGGTCGCCCTTTTAACTTTCCACCGTCCACGTCTGCATCACTAAATCGGGGTCCAGCCCAGCCACTCAGCCCCAGGAGGATTGGGGTGGGTCCCAGGGGATGGGAAGGGTGGAAAGGCGAGAGTAGTAAGGTGCAAGCTGTAACGGGCGCGGCGCCGCGGGGCTGGGATTGCCGCTGCTGGGGACAGTGCGTGGGTGCGGCGCGGAAATCCAGAGCCTGGCGCGGGTACTCACGCACTGCCTCCTGCTTAGGGTCAAGCGTGGTGAGGACGCGCTGCACACCGCCGAGCTTGCCCTGCAGCGCCCAGACGCGGCGGTGGGTGAGCTGGATGTCGCTCTCGAGCTCCTGGAAGAGGCTGCACGCGTGCCGGGCCACGTCCGAGAGCTGCCGGAGGACACGGGCCAGAGCCGCGTTGCTGACCGCGCATAGGTCCAGCATGAGCAGCACGGCCGCCGCCGCCGCCGAGGACGCCTCGCCAGCTGTGGGCACCGCCTCCGGGATCCCCGCCGTGCTCTCCTCGCCAGCGACGGACGCCTCTCCGTGCGGCGGCTGAGCCTGGTCGGCCGGCGCGGGCAGTGGCGGCGGCGGCGGCGGCAGCCCTGGAGGTGCGGGGACCGCGTGGGCTTGCTCCTCTGGCCCTGGCTCCTCGACCTCGTCCAGATCCCTCCGGCCAGGCGGCTGCAGGGGCGGCGGCGGCTCAGCGCTGCCTCCGCTCGCGTCCACCGCTGGGCCAGGAGCAGGGCGCCGCTGCCTGCACAGCCATTGCGGCTCCACGATCCGCTTGGCGAAAGGCATCCCGCGCAGTCAGGCGGCGACTTTCTGGTCTCCTCCGAGCGCCCCTGTGAGCCGGAGACCGGGCGCGCCCACCTGAGCAGGGAGGGGGCAGGAGTCCGGCAAAGGCGCGATCTGGCAGTCCGGATACGCAGGGGGCTCCTCTGCTCACCTGGCCTCCTCTTCCCCGCCCTCTCCCTAGCAAATCAGTCCACCCAGTCCTCCTTTGGGTGCACCGTTCCCTGGGGAGGATGACAAGCGCCCCGCACAGAAATTTAGGGGTGCGCCTGGTGTCTTCTCACTTGCTTCCAACCGGGGTCGACTGGCTCAGCTCCATCGTTTCTGTGCTCGCCGTCGCCACCCCGGCCACTGCCGTCGCCGCCGCCTATATAAATGGGCGTGCGTGTGTCTGTGTGTGTGGGGGTGAGTGGGTGGGTGGCTGGGTGTGAGTGTGTGCGCGCGCCTCAGTTTGAAAGTACCCCGGCGCAGGCCTCTCCCCGCGCGCCCCTCGGCCGCTCCGGGGAGCGATTGCGCCCGGGATCTCTCTCCCTGGCTGGGCGGGGAGGAGGTTTCGGAAAGGCGCTCTGAAAACCCGGAGAGAGGAATCTGCCTCCAGCCCGGGCGCAGGAGGCCGCGCGGGGGTGACGGGGCGGACGCAGGGCGGGGGAGGCCGGGGCGAGGGGGGCGCAGCGCCCTGTGCGGCCGCTGGGAGTCACTGGTGGCCTCGCCGTGCTGGGCGCGTTCAGGCGCAAAAACACTTCCTCACATCCAAGGGGTTGGAATTGAGACTGTCAGCTTGGTGGGGGCGGGGAGTCCTCAAGTTGGGAGTAAGGGTGTGGGTAGTAAGTGCAGAGGGAAGAGGGTGGGGTATTGGGGATGCGGCAGATTTGGCGTGTTGGAGCAAGTTTTTCGCCGAATTCCAGCTCTGTACAAGACCTTTGGGTTCTTACAGGGAAAACTGGGCTGCTCCTCAGAGATCCCCGGGCTCTATGAACGCAAGGAGACAACTGGGGAGGGCGAAGGGCGTAGGCGCGTCTCCATGTGGCCAGAGCAGCCAGAATGCTGTTTATACCCCTTCCCAGGCATCACGTGGCCCCCTGCTTTGGGCACGGTCTCTATAGAATATCATGAACGAGACCCAAACCACCAATGAGCAAAATCCCAGAAAACTGCTTACAAAACTCATTGCACGTTGGGTGAGATAAACGGCATTATTACCTCCTCATCACCCTACTGTGCTGATCATACACTGGATTTTTAAAGTTCTCCATCAGAGAGATGATGATTTACAGAAGGGAAAGTTTTCCCCTTCAGTTAACTGAAAGGTATAATTTCTTAAAAGGCATGCATTTTCGATTGCAGCAGGCTGCAGGCTGTATGCCGTCAGCCTAAAACGTAAAAAGAGTTTGGGAAATGTTAATAAAACACGTGCTTTCATGCCTCCAAAAAGTATACTGTAAAAATATTTTTTATTTTAAAGCCACAAGCCTGATCTTGGGAATGCAGCCTCTTTTCGTGTTTCTAAAGAGAACATGGAAAAAATATGTTTTATGGCAACAATAAAGTCCTCCAGACCTGCGGTGGTGTCTCCTCTCCTCCCTGTAAAGGCGGGAGAGGGAGGAGGCTCCAACAGTCAGCACTTTGGACTGGCCCAGGCTTTGGTTTTAAAGGCTTCAACAAACCCTTGTCTTAGTCTAAAAAAAAAAAGATCCCAAATTTTTGGCAAGGACATATCCTCCTTCATAAAAGATCCAGGCTGAGGCTTTGGGGGTAAAGGGCCATGATGTCTGCACAGTACACGTAAATGTTTCAGTAACAACAACAAGAAGAATGATGATAATAATAAAGATGTGTATGTATGAAGAGAGAGAAAAAAACAAAATACGGCAAAATGTTCAAAATAGTCTAGGTTAAGGGCATATCGGGGTTCATTGTACATTTCTTGCAACTTTAAATTTGGTTTTGTTTCCAAAGAAAAAATGAAAGAAAATAGTATTTTGGAACAAGGTCTTTTAAGGTTTGTTTTTTATCTCACAAATCTGAAAAGCATTGAGCTAGCTGTTTTTAAATTGAGCTTGACTTTTTAATACGTTCAAAATTCTGAACATGAGTTTTGCTGGGTAGGCAGGCCAGACACTTCTCCCTAAACACATGGAAGCATGGAGAACAATGAGGGGTATTAAAGGCATCTGGTTAGCAAGCCTTGTGGCAACAGGCTGCCCTGCCTCTCACTCTCCCTTACCTAGCACTGTCCTATTAATAGCAAGGGCGCCAGTGGAGTAGGCCCAGCTGAGCGTTGACAGGGGCAATGAATAAGTGGTGTAGGACTCTCACTCCTAAAGGGAGTTTCAGATTATTGGCAAGTTCCTTCCAGGGCTCCCAAAAGAAGCAATCAGAAAGGAAGGGCATAGGCCCAGGAGAGAAAAGGTTCAAGGGGGTAATTAAGCTAAAAAACAGGCCAGCTACCTTAGTGTCTGCCCCCAAGTGATCAGCTCAGATTCAAGCCGAGATTTCAAAATGATTCAAAGCACAGTTCAAGGATGCAAAAAGGAGTGTCCTCTTTGTAATCTCCTCGACTCTGACTTGTGTGCTAATAAAGCCCTTTGGTTAAAATTTTAAAAACCTTTAATTTTGGCTTTTGATCTCCTTCATTCTCACTGTCCCCTCCCCTTCCTTTAGTGGTGGTCCCCAGTGACCTTTCCAAGAGCACATTACGTTTTTGTTTTGGTTTTGGTTTTATCTGGGGGGAAAGACACTCTCCTTCAAAGTCACCAAAAACAAAACTAATACAAATGATCATATTCATCGATACGGTTGGTTGATGTTTTCTCAGTCCTCTGTAAGATATGAATAAAGGTATCTTTAGAAAATGTAACGATTGTTATGCATTAGTGACACCATCTAAATAAAAACTGCTAGCTTTGGGAAGGCAGCTTCAAGACAGTCTGCTGGCCCCATCCTACCCTTTTCCCAACTCAAGTCCCTCCCATGGGGAATTACCCACACACACACACACACACACACACACACACACACACACACCCCTACACACATTTTTGGGTTTTATTCCTGCTTCCTAGAACTGAAATACTGAAATTTTAAAAAGGGTAGCAACACATGTAATCCTGATAGGATATGTGAATAGTTTTAAGCTGATGAGTTTTCAGCATACCCGGGAGCTATGTCTTTCTTGTTTGAATCCTGAATTGTGACATTTTACTCCAAGTTTTCCCACAGAAAGTTCTGATGAAGTCAAGGTTGCTTTCTGAAGCCAGATTGTTACACCTGATTGTTACACCAGATTGTTATGTGTGTGTTGATCTCTCCCAATCACACCGCCTCCCCACTATTCATGTACACATATTTACTTACCATGCACTTGTAGCCAAAATAGAAGGGAAAGGAAGCATTTTTAAATGACCCCATCGCCTAATTCCCAGCAGTCATTCATGCAGCTCAAAGGCCAGCATAATTTGCCCATAAATTCAAATGTTTGGTCAGTATAAACTGTATGCCATTGTAAAATGAACGAAAGATCCTGTCTGTGTCACCACACCCCACAGTTACATTCTTGCCTGCACCAGCACAGAAGGAAGAAGGGCTTTGCTGAACTCGAAGATTGGCATTGAGAGCGCCATGAGGCACCACTGGTCCTCAACCTGGCTGTCCTCATGCCTCCACGGAACCCTAGTCAGGCTTCCTATAGAACCTCACAAGCTGCAAAGCAGAGATTCCTAAAACACTCCTCACTAAAAATGTTCTGATTCAAATATCCTACCATTATTTACACTTGAAAATATTTCTTTTGGTTAAGAAATGCCAGGAGATACATGGGGCACGTTAGCATAATCATTGAATTATAGTGACTGAAGTGTCTTTTCCTCCACCTAATTGCACCTGTTCCTCATTTAATCGATGTAATCTACTCCTAAAAAGCCCTGCCACTAAGTAAAAATCTGCTAAATAAAAATATTTCCATTAATTTTATTGGAAAAAATTATGAGCATTACATCCCAACCTAAGTTACTTAAACCATTTCACAGATAGAAAAATATAGCAAGTTGACATCGGTGAAGGGCTACAATTTGAAAGTAAATAAATATAGTTTGTACATAAAATGCAGTGTTACAATATCTCGTGAAGGAAGAAGAGCAGATTTGAAACCGATGGTGAGGAGTGGAGGAGGAGGGTGAGGTTGTCATTCGTGGGAAATTGCTGGAGAGTCATGTGGTTCACAATGAAGCAGAAAACTTTTTGGAGCTCATGGCTATCCTACACTTAAACTGCACTTACAAATCAAGTTACAGTACAGAACAACACCTTAAGGGAAAAATAAGGGATAAACTTCAGAGAGCCTTAAAACGTATGAAAAGAGCTCATACACATAGCTGACTGAAGGATCACAGAAAGATGTTACTCACTCCTCTCTCCCCTACACCAGGAGGCCACCATCGTCAGGCTTTCCAAGAGGTTTCCCCAAGTTTAATGTTAGTTGCTGAGCTCTGCGAGTCCCCAAATCCCTCTTTCCTTTAGTTTTGCTGGCTCATGGGAGGAAGCTCATAGCCCATGGTTGTATGCTATCTTGAATGAGGAAGCATGCATTCTTCCATATGTGTGGAAGCCTTCATAGCTTACTTTTCTTCCATAAGCCTTCATAGCTTACTTTTTGCAACTCTAAGGTCCAAGTTATTTCAGTTCAGGAACCTTGAATGTGGCTTTGTGTACAGGTACTCCCACGAAACACTGGGAGAGAAATGTATTTATTAATACTTCAAAAGATTAATCCACCATACACATAAATATATTTGCACATATATTGATAACGACCATGTGTATAGTTTCGAGGGAGAAAAAAGACTATATACCACCACTGAAGGTTTTCCCTTGTTTCAGCTTGTGCTTTTCTTTCTTAAAAATCTTCATTTAGTCTATCAAGTGTGAAGGACACGGGTTTCTCTCTGCATTTTATTGATAGCAAAACATGAGCAGAAAAAATAATGCTATTAAAATGGTTTTCCCAAAATGCCAAAGACTGTGAATACAAAGGCTATTCCAACCAGCCTTTTTATCTTCCTGTGCAGAGAACTGTTGATTACTCACATTGTTTCCTGTGGGAGAAATTCTTACTTCTTTCTAATCTTCAAAAATCCTAGCCTCACATTTTACAATTGAATATAATTTTAAACATGCCAAATCTGGATTTAGTCAGAACTGCAAATACGTAACTCAAAATAACTGACAGAATTAAAGCAGATGGCGATAGCAAACAACAATGGAGTTTCATTCATTTATTCGTTCCTTTGGTGATGTAACAAACATTCACTGGATGCTTCCATTTACTGAGTGCAAACATCTATTGGGTGCTCAGGCCTCTGTGAGATGCTAGAGCTATAAGAGGAAAGAAGACATAAACATTGCTCTCAAAGGGTGCTGTCTAGTGGGGTAGACAGACACGTAAACAAATAATTGTAGTGCAACGCCAGGCAAGCTATAATAGAGATAAGAATTAAGTGCTATTCAGAATCCCAGAGCGATTAACACTGTCTGGGGGGAACACAGACTGCAGCAGGGATTCTAAAGACAACACAAACTTCCGCGCTGGTTCTCACAGGTTAGAAACGGAAAGACCAAAGCCAAGACAAAGCATCGCTACATGGTTAAAAACAAAACAGAGTGGCTAAAATTAAGACACCCTCCAACCAGCTGCAAGAGAAAATGAACTTTTGACTATAATCACTAAATGGCATTCCCAACAAGTCTTTTAAAAACCCTGAAAACCAGGAGTAGGAGAAAAAATGTGGAAATTATGTGGGTTTGTTTCTTTTAAAAAATAGCTGATTCAGAATTTTCACTCTTTGGCAGGGCTCAGTTTATAAAGAGGAAGTGGAAGATTTTTAATATATTTCCTATGAAGAAAAGTCTTCAATTAGGTATGATGAACCACAGTCTCTAGGGCACAGGGTGCTAATAAAACTAAACAACCGTTCTCCAGGGATTCATAAGCTCCCCTCACTTTTTAACTGTTCAGAATTTCCTCCCCAAGCACCCTTCTGTGATGAAAACACCCAGGGCTGGCCATGACCCAGAGGAAGTGCTTTTGACTGTGGTGGTCCTAGAATAAATCAGCTCTTTTGGAGAGAAACCTGAGGGAGTAAAATCTACAACTCACATTATCAGTCTGGGGTTGAGTCCTTGTGAAGAGCAGAGGCAGCAAACTTCAAACTTTATCAAGATTGTGGTGCTCATTAAGGAAGTGAAATTGAGCCAAATTTGAAGGAAAGCACTGTAGTAATTACAGAGTTATGAAGATTTAAAAGCTATGCGCCTGGGCATGCAGAGCACAACGTGTTTCCTTTGGGTTCAGAGACACCGCAATTACAGGGCTTAAGGGTAGCAAAGCACCGAATTAGAACTCCCCATTAGTTTGATTAATCACTGATGTAAGTGCAGGCACTAGAAATGGCTGTCTTATTTGTGTCTCCTCCTGGCTCCCCTCCCCGTTTCTCTCCTTCTATTTCCTTTACAAAATCAGGGGGCCTGGGAGGAATATAAACTGTATATTCATGATAAGAAATTGGGTACAAGAAAGTAAAAACTTGCCGAAGCTTAATGACTTCTCTACATCAGTGTTGGCTTTGCCAAGAGTTGTATAATATAGCATGTTCTTTCCTCTTCCTAGGCTGTTAAATGTTAATGGTACAACAATGGCATGTTAGTAAATCTAATAAGAAAACTAGAGAATAATGTATTTTATGTGGGTGTATAAAAAGTTAACATCACCATAGGAAGCTCACTTGGATAATAATATATGATATTGCATTAGACAAGCTGTAACAAACAACAAAAACAATATCTGGCCAATTAGCAATACTAGGTGAGAGTCTTATTCTTTGGAAGGAACTGTTATACCCTTCTGATGAACTTAGATAACAAATCTACCTGCGGAAATGGTGTCTTACCCTCTTGGGGCCAGGATATTTGACTCGGTGCCTCCTCATCAATACAACCAAAATTACAGCCAATTTTATGAATGGGGAACACAAAGGTACAAAAATACCAACACACCACTTCAAACCCAGCATGATCAACCACTCAGAGAAAGAACTCCTCTGTAAATGGAAATTCAGAACTCTTGGAGCAAAGGCACTTTAATAGAAAGGCCAACCCTTAAATTGTGCACCCAGATGACCTTAATGGGAAAGGTGATTTTTCACCGGGAGATTTGTAACTAAAAAATGTCACTAAAATGTACTTATGTGGTCCTTTTCATATTTGTGCATGAACTACAGGACTCCTGGGATCAAATCTGAGACAACCAACCAGCCATGCCTCTTAAATTATTTTTTCGGAGGTGTTTTCTTTCTCCACTTCAATTGTAAAGATCCAGGAATAACAGCCCAGTGCACAAAGTAGTCATTTTTATTTCTCATCCTGTCTCGATGGCCTCATAATGGGTTCAATAAGAGTCTGGAAATAATAAAAGCTTCTCCATGGAGAAACCCAAGACTCGCTATAAAGCACGATAGCAGCTAGGAGTCTCCTATAGTAACGACAACACTAGCAGAAACATTGCAGGAGTCTGAATTTCCTACTGTAAAGAAAAAGAATTTAAAAGATGACCATCCTACACACTCACTAGTGTACAGATGGAATACCAGGCCACTAGGATGAAAATAAACAGTAGCACAAGAATTTTGTTGAAAAAAAAGACTGTAGGCAAGTGCCTTAGTTACAGCTTCATTTTGATCTGTTTTGAAACATGTTTAAAGTATTTCCTGCCTACTGACTTTGGGGACAGCTTCACCTCTGGTTGCTAAGAAAGTCATAATAAAAGGATAGAAAAGCAGAAAAAGAGGAAAGAAGGGATTTTGAGTTTTTAAAATTATTGTCCTTTTTTATTTGAATGTTGCCTTCTTTGCTATTGGGTATTCGTGTTCACACACCCATAGGCCTAGTGTAGTTTTGCTACAGTGGCAGACACCCGTTATCCCCTTCTTCCTTCCTAATACAATCCCAGTTTTGTCCTGTGTGGCAATGTCACCAGCCAATCTGCTCCTAGTCCCAGACTCCCTTGCATTCAGGATTGGCCAGATGACACAGTTCTGGACAAGGACATCCACATGGAAATCTGCTAGAGATTTCTGGAAATGTTTCTGTTTTCCTGATACAGGGGCTGCTGCTTCCTGCTCCTTTCCTTTTCATCTCCCCCGCCCCGCCCCGGCCCCCCCACACACACCAGAATGGAATCCAGACTGAGATGGAAGGACCATCCTGTGACTGTGTCATACATGAGGATAAAAGTCACATGCAAAGGATGGTAAAGCCAAAGGAAAGAAGGCTCCTGGATTATAAATAATAAAGCCAAGTGTCCTCCCATACCTGGATTTGTCCCACTCCAGATTTCTTGTATTTGTGAGAAAAATGGCCCTATTTGGGTCAGCCACTGTACAAGCAGTCAGATGTGGTTCTGACTCGCAGGAGTACCAATTCCCTACAAAGCAATTCCACAAGATTCAGGAGATGAGAGTTCTGTCTCATTCATTCACTCCATAGATGTTATTCAACAAATACCTACTATGTGTCTGTGACTATTCTAGGAACCAAGGAATCATCTGCAAACTAACGAGAACAAGACCTGCCCTTATGGAGCTTAACTTCCAATGAGGGAGAGACAATTAGCGAGAGACAGGCACACAATATTAAACATTCATTTGTTCCACAACAAACAGTTTATGTATTCAGGAGCTGCTTCTACTGGGTTTATATACTTAAAATAATAAAAGAAATTATGTCTGTAGCAGATGATGGTTGATTCCCCTTCCAGATTCCCTTCACCCAGCCAGCACACCCAGCCCCCATGGCTGTGGATGTTAACTGCTCACAAGTGCACCCTGCTCTGGAGGATTTCCTGTATATCACAGGGTCCCACCTGGAAGTTTATATCCCCCAAGAAGGGAAGCCCATGGCCAATGACTCGATGGTAGGGTGCAAAACAAACCCTGTGCTAGTACTCACATTCCAGCACTCTCTATGGTATCAGGCTGAGGCTGGCCTTCTCCTGAACCCACATCTTTGCTTAGATCCTTCCCCTGCCACCTCTGCTTCCTTCACACTTCACAGGTTTCTCCTGGGAGCATTCTCTTACTAAATTATCTGCACTGAAAATTCCCCACCTCAGGTTCTGCTCCTGGGATCCTGATCTAAGGCAGTGTATGTTGCCATTTTTCTTTAATTAATAAGGAATAGAATTTGTTGCATTTCTCCTTTGGAACAAACCACCAGAAAACGTTCCCATTTTAATTAAGGTTAGTAGAAATTAGAGGGGCTTGCTTATAACTCACACAATATATCATCATCCAACTAGACATAGCTAGCTACCATGTTGGTTCTGACAAGTGTAACATACTAACAATTTTAACTGCTAATCATAATTTGACCCTCAATTGGCCAGTGCATAAGATAAGATGCATAAGAGTTCTTAATATTAAGGCACAAGTTAATGTGAAGCATAAAAACTGGAATAATTATGATAATCTCCTCTAGATCAGTATTCAGCTGATCAAAATCTTATGTACTCATCAGGATGTTTCTGGTACCTCAATAATTAATGTTAAATTTAGAAAGTATACTGATAATTTTACCATTTTGTATTTGCATTAAATAAAAACTTCACATTGTGATTTGTTATGCTCATAGAAAATAGTATTAAAACTTTTATCCTGGAGGGTGGAGCAAGATGGCCGAATAGGAACAGCTCCAGTCTCCAGCTACCAGCGTGAGCGACACAGAAGACTGGTGATTTCTGCATTTTCAACTGAGGTACCAGGTTCATCTCACTAGGGAGTGCCAGACAATCGGTGCTGGTCAGCTGCTGCAGCCCGAACAGCGAGAGCGAAAGCAGGGTGAGGCACCGCCTCACCTGGAAAGCACAAGGGGGAAGGGAATCCCCTTTCCTAGCCAGGGGAACTGAGACACACAACACCTGGAAAATCGAGTAACTCCCACCCCAATACTGCACTTTACCAAAGGTCTTAGCAAACAGCACACCAGGGGATTATATTCCACACCTGGCCGGGAGGGTCCCACGCCCATGGAGCCTCCCTCATTGCTAGCACAGCAGTCTGAGATCTAACTGCAAGGCAGCAGCGAGGCTAGGGGAGGGGCGCCTACCATTGCTGAGGCTTAAGTAGGTAAACAAAGCCACTGGGAAGCTCGAACTGGGTGGAGCCCACAGCAGCTCAAGGAAGCCTGCCTGTCTCTGTAGACTCCACCTCTGGGGACAGGGCACAGCTAAACAAAAAGCAGCAGAAACCTCTGCAGATGCAAACGACCCTGTCTGACAGCTTTGAAGACAGCAGTGGATCTCCCAACACAGAGGTTGAGATCTGA
>NW_012115021.1:3793801-3831008 GCF_000951035.1 Colobus angolensis palliatus
GTGCAGCACACCAACAAGGCCCAAGTATACGTATGTAAGAAACCTGCACGTTGTGCACATGTACCCTAGAACTTAAAGTATAATAATAATTTTTTAAAAAACTTTTATCCTACATTATCATTTTTAAAAACCTTCAAATATGTCATATATAAAAAGTATAATATAAATTATTAGCATCATGTCATGACAATAGTTTTTGTCTATTTTGATGTCTGAACATAGATTTAAATTTCTACTGAATTTTGATGTACATTCAGTCCCAGAACCACATACAAAATAATGTGTGAATTTAACTTGTTGACAGTCTAGTTTTTATTAGATAAGCAATTTAAGGCCAATAAATAATGTCATTTCTTAAATAGGAAAATATTAAATTTGTCTTTATAGATTATGAATAGTAGTAAAAAATTACATTAAGTGTGTTTCCTAGTAAGTTTTAATTACTTGTTTAATCACTTATTAACCTAAAATTAAACAATATTTGCTTAAAACTGGATTTTTAAATTATTTACCCTACAAAAAGAAGAAAATGATCTTTTAATATTTTAAGGAACTGGAAAGATGGCATTACTTTCAAAGGGATTCAAGCGTCCATAAAATGGAAATGCTGAGATAGCTGTGGGAGGAATGATGTGAGTAACTATGATTGTTCTGCCGTAAGCTCAATTTGCAGCTGTAGCATGCTTTGGGAACTTAATCTTTTATCATATTAGTAGATAATTAGATAATAGTTCTTAAGTATTCAAAAGTAGAACATTGCCCCACTCTTCTGTACTCTTTCATTGCACAGCCCTAAGGTGACCACTTTTGGCCAAAGACTACCTTGTTAGTGTCCCATAGCCTATGAAACCTTCCTCTGCCCTAGGACCTGTCTTCTTATACTGTGATTTTTTCTAAACAAGAAGAATTGGGCTCAACCCAGGGGAAAAAAATGTGAAAAGATATGAAATAAACAAATGATACAAGTCTCTTAACTGTAGAAACCCTGAATTGAGTTTATGGACTCTCTAGTCCTAGAGATCTTTTACAATGATCTGTCTCCAAACTCAACATCTTGGTGTTTAAATATTCAAATACCTAGAGGGAAGGAACTGAACTAAATGACCCTTCTGATTTCAAGGTTGCATGTTTCCAGCCACTGATGTTTTCAATATTAATCCATGCTGAATTCTTGCATGCTGGTTTATTGTTTTTAATGTTAAAACACATGAAATGTACACTGCAGATTATGTCCACACCAGAGGAATAAAGCAATGTGTAAAATGAAGGTAACATGAGAGAACTGTTAGACTTGGGAGGTAAGAAAAGCTACTGAAATTGAGTTTCCATCTGGGCCAATTCCATCAGTTTTACAATAACTATGGCTTGGTTTTTCCACCCAAAACAGGATTCCGTCTTAGTAAAGTCCTGGAATTGGTATAACCTTTCTTCCTCCTTAGTCTTGCTTTCCTATGTACGCCACGTGAGTGGCCAAAACATAGAACAAATTGACAGGCTAGTCCATGCATCTTCATAGCTCTGCAAAATCCCTCTGGGCAATTCTTTATAAAAAGAAGTATTGGCCACGTAAACATAGTATTTTAATTAAACATTGTATTGAGTCATAATACCTAACTTAAGTAGTTTATATATTAATGTCAGTATCTATTTATTATATATGTTACAAATAGACAAAACCTAATTCTGTGCTATTGGACAGCAGTTTACTTTGCTGTTCCCTCATATTTTAAGAAACCCTGTAATATATTTAAGAAACTGTCATTGTAAGGAGTTCTAATTGCATGACATTGGCCCTCTGTGGTTAGGGTAACATCCCAAGGGTGGAGCAGGGGCTCAAAATTGGGAACTCTGAGAACAGCATTCTCTCCCAGTGATTTCAACGACTTGAAGCAATCTTTGGGCAAGTCACCCATCCTTTCTTTTCTCACTTCTCTTTCAAGTCATAATTCCCAGCTTCACATATGGCAGTTCTGAAAACAAGCCTCAAGCAAAGGGCTTGGTGATTCTGGGATAATATGAACCGCCAATTACTACTGCTATCCAACATGATGTTTTTCCTGGGAGAAAACAACTCCTCCGACCTATTACCCATCATTGCCTAAAATGGTTTCCTTGGTAAACACAGCTGGAGGTTTGCCCATTTTAAATGACGCAAACAAAAAATCCACCTCAAATCTCTGAAGTTACTCTTCTGCGGTCTAAGAGGATTATTAGGCAATAGCTTCCCAGTAACCAGTCTTGAATACATTCTTATTACCTATTTTCTTCTAGTGCCTACACCCACCTTACTAAACAATTTCTCTGCCCTCAGGGTTCACTTCTGGAGATTAACACATGTTGGTTCTTACCAGGGTATAGCCCCAACCCAACATGATGATGTGCTCTCTTTCTCCCACAAGCTACCACTATTCGAGGGCATGGGAATTCAATGTTCAATTCACTCAGTGAGGTTTTTAATTTTTCTCAAACTTTTTCTATTAGATGCAGTATGAAGAGTGTGGGGTTACCTTGGCCCTATTTCATGATTTAATACGGTTCTCAACCTTGGCTGAACATCAGAACCACCTGGCAAGCTTTAAGAAATATTTACACCTAGACCCCACCAAGAGGTTCTACTTTAACTGGTCTAGAGTATAGCCTGGGCATCAGGATTTTTTTTAACTCCCCACGTGTTTCTAACGTACAGCCAAGAATATGAATCAACTGGAGTAAGAATACTTGACTTACATGCTGCCACTAATTAGCTACATGGCCTTGAGCAAATGAAATACTCATTTATCCAACAGGTATTCCTCGACAGCTTCCGTATACAAGACAGTGCTAGGGGCTTTATCTCCCAGCCTCTCAGATAAGTGAATTGGACTCAACAATTTATTCATTCATCCAGCAAGTAAGTATTGAGCACCTATTAGCTACCAGGCACTGTGCCAGGCACAAGGGATACAGAAGTGAACCAGATGGACAAAACTCCTGCCCTCATGGGCTTACAATTTATTTGGGGGAGGCATGACCCCATACAAGTAGTGAAAAAGTGAACAGCAATGGCAGATAAAGGATGGGAAGGATGATGGGATGAACAGACCGGCAGCCACCATGCCAGCAGTGGTGGGAGTGGTAGAAGTGGGAGGAATGGAAAGAGGCAGATAGGTTCCAGAAACAGTCAAGGACTTAACATCACCGGAACTTGGTAATGTATGTGACATAAGGGCTAGAGCATGAAAGGAGAAAAGGCCAATTCCTAGGTACCCAGATTGATGGGCCATTCACTAGGGTAAAGAATGTGGGAAAAGAATCTCAGCCACCCCAGGAAGTTGTGAGGGTGTAGAGCTCAAGATACATGGAACTGGAGGAATGAAACCAAACCCACTCCATCGGGCAGAAGAGGGACCTTAACTAAGAAATGCAATATCTCATATAGGTGGCCATCTCTCCACCTGGACTGGGTCTTTGCATAAAGAAAGGGGTGGCCATTAAAGAGTCCATTCTCAAAGAGCCAAGGCTGAGCAACTTGAAAGGGAAAAATGAATAGACAAACCAACTGTGATCATATAATGATGTGAGGTACCAAGTTCACCGTAGAAGAGCAGCCTTGCAAAGTGTGGAAGCACTTAGGGAAAGAATTCTTTCTCCATCTGGGTGTAGACTATGTTGCCCCTGAGAATCAATATTTGTCCTTGGGTGATCTCTACAGGTGTATGTGTGTGTCTGTGTGTGTGCATGTGTGTGTGTGTGTGCATGTGTGTGTGTGTGTGTGAGAGAGAGAGAGAGTGCTGCCCACAGCTACTGTCAGACAAGCTGAAGAGTAAAGACATGCATCTGTCCCTCACCTTAGCGTGCAGGTCTTGAGAGAGAGAGAACAGATATATACCACCCAGGGGACAGGGCAGAGGTCCTCCCGTTGACTAACTCACACTGGGGGAGGGGTCCTGCTGGGGGAAGAGGGATGCATCCTGGGGGTGAGAATGGTTCCAGTGGATGAATATTTCTAAAAGGGGAGAGGCAGAGGTGGAAGAAGGAAGGACTTCCACAGAGAGAGCTGACTTGAGGTGGAGGCAGAGAGCCAGGGCCAGGGCATGAACTGGGGTGTGCTTCTAAGAGTTCCCCTGTGACAGCTAAACACCTCAAAGGGTCCTGCGATTTTTCATCCTTCCCTTCACAGGCGGTTTTCCCTTTGATGCTACTCAAACCTTCCTCACAGACTGACAGACCCGCATCACAGTCTGGTTGTGTCGGAAAGGAAAGTGAGAGCTGGGACCCAGCAATCATCACTACACCCCACTCCACCCCCACACCGCAAAACTCCCAGACATACCGAAGTGCAGGCCTTCTTAGGGCTCCAGACCTCCACCCACAGTGAAGTTCTTTGTGCCCCCTAGTGGAGCCGGAAGGAACACGTGACTCAGGGAATCCAAGAGACACCAGTGGACAACTTGGGAATGGATCGGGATTCAATGTGACCTTTTCTCAAATACCGTGCGGAAGCCAGCCCTTAAGAGTGAGATGGAAACTTCCATTTGGTTTACTGAGGCAAAACACCAGGCAGAGCGCCTGGTTCAGAGTTGGCATTCAGTAATTGGTAACCATTATGATGATTATAATTATGATTATTATGATTATTGAGATGCAGTTGCTGTATAGCTTACTGTGGCCTTAGATGATCTGGGAATGATTCACAGACGAAGAAGTCCTGCAGGCTCAGGACAAGTACATTGTAATGTGGAGGGCTTGAGCCATGATAAAAAATCCAGCTCCATTTTTCTTTTCAATCACTGCTCTAGTCAAGGGAGACCAGCTCCAAATCAATCCTCATCCTTAACTCCAGCAACTGAAGCTCATGCACAACACGTTGAGATCATAAGTCTGAAGATTTCTGAGAGGCTGTACTTCTTGCTCCAGAAAGGCTAATCCCTGCCACTGTGCCCCTTTGATGTTGTTTCTCTAAGGGTCAGCAGATGCCTCAGAAGGCTCGCTGTGCTTCATGCTAGAGGCCTAAGGAGGCCAGAAGATGCTGCAGGAAGTGAGAGAAAAATCAGAGCAAAGTAGGATGACAGGGCAGGATGGGGACGGAGAACAGGTGAAGATAGGACCAGTTGGGATCTTAACAGGAAACCAATGAATGATTTGAAGAGCATTCCTTTTTTTTTTGAAGGATATATTCTTTATTCTGATTGTGATTATGATTTCATGAGTGTACACACATAAGTGTACAATTAATTTCTTATATATGTGCACTTTATTGAATAGCAATTATATTTCAATAAGGCTTTCTTGGAAAAGCTGTAAACAAATAATGAACTCCGCTTTTTTATTGTACTTATTTACTTATTTAATTTTTTTTATTATACTTTAAGTTCTAGGGTACATGTGCACAATGTGCGGGTTTGTTATGCATGTATACATGTGCTATGTTAGTGTTCTTTTACTGAGGGACTAATCACACAATGGCAGCAAGTGGGCACAATGCAGGGACTCAGGACTTAGCAGCAGAGCTGTTACCACCCCTAGGCCCAAAGGAAGGGTGCTTACCAGAAGGAGAGAGTAACGTAGGCAGGTTTTCTTGAAAGAAGCAGTGACCTTAGGGCATGGGACAGAATCAGCCCAAAGATGGAACTGAGCAGAATAAATACCTAAATCTCACTGTCCTCCCACCCCCAACCCACCATATCTACTTCTGATACTCTCCCCAGTTCAAACTCATCTGGAAGCCTGTGGATTAGAGAATTCTGTTGATGTAATGCATGTAAATGAAGCTCATAGGCCACAGAGCAAGGTGGAGAAGAACAAATAGAAGATCCCTGGCACAGTAGAAGAGGGACATCTAAAGATTGGGATTGGGTTATTGGGTTTCTTTTTCTTTTCTTTCTTTTTTTCTTTCTTCTTTTTGGTCAAGAAGATAAGACCACAGGCCCAACAGCAGCAGGATAAGTGAAGTATAACTAGCCCAGAAATGGTGATGAGTTTATGTTCACCATCCAAACCCTCTCTTTTCCCCTGGGACAAAAGGCAAACCTCATTTTGGAAACAGTGATGTCTGGGAGCAGGAGTAGGAAGAGAAAACCCTAGAAAAGAAAACAACGATTTGGCAGTAAGAGAATAGCAAGGAGTAGAAAGTGACTATACAAAGTGTAGGTAACTCCTTAATAAAGGAGCCAAGCCTGGAAATCTAGGAGTCCAGTGAGGGCAGGGAATGAGGTCCAGATGAGATACTACATTTGCCATCATAGTCCAAGATGCCACTTTCTTTTCTTTTTACCCATCCTCCTCCTGGAAGTCATACAAACCTTTCCCTAACATGACTGTGTGTGTGTGTGTTTTCACTTGTCACTAAATGATCGGTATTCAACGAAATGCTTCTATTTTTGGGGGCATTAACATCTCTAAAACAAGACGCAGAAAAGCAGAGGGAGGCAGCTAGGGGCTGCATTTAATCTTCTCTAATATCGCACTGTGAAGGAAACCAGGGAATGAAAACATAGTCATTTAGAAAATGGTTGATGAGTCACTGATTGGCACAGGGTAGAGAAAAAGAGAAGTCATTATTCATTCAGAGTATGCCTGGTCTTTAAAAATAGGCTCATCACTCTGCTGGAGGGGGTGTCTGGGCTTTAGAGACTGAGGGGCATGGGCAGGGGGCAAAGGGCAGGGACAGAAACTGCCCAAGGCAGTCAGGGCCACCTCCTCCATCTAGATGTATCTCAACCCTTGGAAACCCTCCAGCTCTAAGAAGCAGAGAGACAGCTTAATGCACCTTGCTCTTCCTGTAGCTCTTTCTTGAGACTTTAGTAATACTTTTTGGGAAATTCCAGCTTCGAGGGAATCAGGCCAAGTAGAAGAGATGGCACTTTTTGTGACGATATTTTTGCCAACAAATGCAACACTCTATTACTTGCAGAATTCCTTTGCTAGGTCCTGGACTACCCAGGTCTCCCTGCTTTTGACCCCCTGTCATTTATTGGCCATTCTATAATTTCATTTATGGAGGGGGGGGATTTAGAATCTATCACATTAGAACATGGTGAAATATTTACTGGAGGGGGAAAATTAAAGGCCTGGGTAAGCAGATGTTTAAAGGTTGCCTAGAAATTTTGTTTCTGCATGTATTACAGGAAAACAAAACAAAATAAAAACTCTGCCTAGTAAGGATTTTGCCTTTGCCTAATAGTTATTGGGCCTTAACATACATATCTGGCCAATGGGTGAGGGCTTGAACTGAAAAGAGGTTGATTGGTTTGCAATGGGAAGGGTCGAGAGTACATAACTTCAAGGAAGAGAAAAGAAATGGGGCTTTCATCGTAACACAATAGTTAGGATGATGAAGTTATGATGAAAGGTGAGTGAAGAGGAATTTGGTTGAGTGCTATGAATGGAATTCCTTCTTTACATTTTGTGGATACCGCTGTAAACAATTTAAATAGGTTTTCAATTATTTTGGATTGTTAGAGCAGTGTATCTTCTGAATATGCACTAAGCGGAGGTGAACACTAGGGTGGCCCAGATTTATACAGATTACAAAGGTGGCCAGGTGTGGTGGCTCGTGTCTATAATCCTAGCACTTTGGGAGGCCTAGGCGGGAGGATCGCTTAAGCCAAGGAGTTCAAGACCAACCTGGGCAACAAAATGAGACTTCGTCTCTACTAAAATTAAAAAAAAATAACAACAACAACAACAACAACAAATGTAAAGTACATCCCTTCCATGCATATGTGTGCATCACACACATACATACAACTCCTTTATGCTACATTTTGGTTTGTTACTTACTTACTTAGTTGTCTTTGCTCATACTAGGATAAACTTACCTACTCTAAGTAGGTACAGAAAAATAAAAGTCTGATTCTGGAGTAGAAAAAAAAGTAGAAAGATTTTCAAGGCCCAAGTTAATCTCTGCCTGGAATTCTATTCTGAAAGGGCAAGAACAGCTGAGACAGAATCTTCTAACTTTCGGTCCTTCCATTCTTTGAGAAACTGCTAAGGTGCTGGAGGTAAAAGAGTGACTCAGCAGCCTGCATACCAGTGAAGGATGTTTCTATTTCATTGGAAACATGCAACTACAGTTATTTCTCATATAACATTATTTTAAACATTATTCTACACACAACATAAAATTTTACTAATAGGCTCTTACATCCTTATTCTTCATCAGAGTAAACAGTAAGTAATTTTTTTCACATCAGATGGGTAATGCACCAACGTCGTAACAAGGTTTGAGGGAGGCACATCTCACACATGAGCATGAAAACCCAATCATCATGCTTATGAACCACAAAAAACTATGTACTTGAATGTTATATATATGTTTAGTTCCTCAAAATCCTGAACATGCGACATAGAGAGTAGAAGAAAGGTTACCAGAGGCTGGAAAGGGTAGTGGGGGGTTGGGAGGAGAGGTGGGGATGGTTACTGGGTACAAAAGAAAATAGAAAGAATGAATAACACCTACTATTGATAGAAAATAGGATGACTATAGTCAGTAATAACTTCTTTGCATATGTTTAAATAACAAAGAATGTAAATGGATTGTTTGTAAATCAAAGGATAAATGCTTGAGGGGATGGATACTCCATTCTCCGTGATGTGCTAATTTCACATTGCATGCCTGTATCAAAACATCTCACATACCCTAGAAGTATATACACCTACTATGCACTCACAAAAACCTTTAAAAATAATTTAAAAAATTTTTTTTAAATCTTGAACATGACTTTTAGGCATACACACTCTCCTTTTATTCAACCAAGATCTGACTCTTCTAGAAAGAATAATAAAACAATATAATAAAATAATTATACATCATAATCAAGCAGGGTTTATTCCAAAAATGTAAGGTCTCAGCTGACATTTAAAAGGCATTTGATATTTGCAAACTATGCACCTGACAAAGGACTAGTATCCAGAATCTATAAGGAACTCAAGCAAATCATCAAGAAAAAACAAATAATCCCATCAGAAAGGGGGCAAAGAATAGACTTTTCTCAAAAGAAGTTATACAAACAGCCAAAAAACATATGAAAAAATGTTCAACATCACTAATCATCCGGGAAATGCAAATTAAAATCACAATGAGATACCACCTTACTCTTACAAGAATGGCCATTATTAAAAAGTCAAAAAAATAATAGATATTGATGTGGATGTGGTGAAAAGAAAATGCTTCTGCACTGTTGGTGGGAATGTAAATTAGTACAACCTCTATGGAAAACAATATGGAGATTGCTTAAAGAACTAAAGTAGATCTACCATTTGATCCAGCTATCCTACTACTGAGTGTCTATCCAAAGAAAACGAAGTGATCAAACGAAAAAGATACCTGCACACACACATTTACAGCAGCACAATTCACAATTGCAAAGATGTGGAACCAACTCAAGTGCCCATCGACCAATGAGTGGATAAAGTAGTATTCCACGGAATACTACTCAGCCCTAAAAATGAATGAAATAATGTCTTTTGCAGCAACTTGGATGGAGCTGGAGGCAATTATTCTAAGTGAAGTAACTCAGGAAAGGAAAACTAAAAATTGTGTGTTCTCACTTAAAAGTGGGAGCTAAGCCATGAGTATACAAAGGCATACAGAATGATGTAATGGGCCTTGGAGACTCAGAAGGGGGAAGTGAGGGATAAAAAAATGCTACATATTGGGCACAATGTACACTACTCGGGTGATGGGTTCACTAAAATCTCAGAATTCACCACTGTATAATTCATCCATGTAACCAAAAACCTCTTGTACCCCAACAGCTATTGAAATCAAAAATAATTGGAAAGAAAAAAAAAGTATTTGATAAAACACAATGCCCGTTCTGATAATAATTAATCAACCAGAAATATAAAGACTCTTCCTTAACAAGATAAAAAATATCTTTCATAAACCAATAGCCAACATCATGTTTAGTGTTACTAAAAACATCAAACACAAAAAGCTAGAAGGATTTCCACTGAAGTAAGGAAGAAACAAAGAATTCCAGGTACCACCACTGTTGTTCTATTGTTGTTCAACATTGCCCTATAGGTTCTAGCTACTATGATAAGATATCATTAAACAGCAATAAGAGGAAAAACTTATCAGCATTCCCAGATGATGTGCTTGTTTGCCTGGAGAAACCAAAAGAATCTAATGGAAAATCAATGTACCAAATAATCAAATGTATTAAGATGGACCAGTTATTTAAAAAATACACAAAACTCACTTATATCATTTTTTTCTATAAATTAGCAATATATAGTTAGAAAATGTATTGGGAAAACATCATGTTAGTAATAGTAACATATGTTTTATAAGTTAGCTTGAATATGCACAATGTGTTCCACTACATGTTCATCTGCAACTTCCAGCAACAGAAATGACCACTGTCCTGAGTATTTACTATGTTCCAAGCCCTGAACTGAGACCAAGCTTCCCAA
Organism: Colobus angolensis palliatus; assembly: GCF_000951035.1. NCBI lineage: Eukaryota > Metazoa > Chordata > Mammalia > Primates > Cercopithecidae > Colobus > Colobus angolensis. The sequence continues at coordinate 3,804,203 of NW_012115021.1, forward strand.
AACGTAGTACATATGTGCACACTTTCCATTTTAATATTGATTTTACTGTATATTATAAGGAAAAAAACTAGCACATCCAACCTGTGATTTCATGGATATCATTGCTTAGGATGAGCTTTAAGAAGTCTCTTTTAGAAAGCAAGTTTATTTCAGTTAATAAAAGGAAATTTTATTTTAAAAGGGAAATGGGCAAACAGTAAGCAAGGCAGTGTAGTGATAGGTCCATTTGCCCCTCTGCACCCACCTCTGTCTGCCTCCTTCTCTCTGTCCTCTACCAAGAGGCTGACTGGCATGGACCATATCATCAACTCCCTTGCTTCTGGCATTTTGCTGAGCTCAGCCAATGGGAAGCCCCAGCAGGAGATGGCAGGTAGGAGAAGAGTGAGGCTGAGGTACATGCTCAGTTCCCTCCTTCCTCTCCAGCTGGACTGTTGCAGGCTGACTGGGCCCTTCATTGATGGCCATGGTCCTGCAGCTTTCTCTAAACAGCTCCCCAGTTCTGTGTGTGTTTTCTCCTCTTGCCCCCTTCAGGCCTGGTGTGATAACAGCTCCCCACAATTGTTAACCTTGGGTCCTGCACTGTCCCTCAGTTGGTTCCCTTGAGCCCTGCCCACACTTTTGTAACAGATCCCTTTCCTAAACTTTTCTCAAAATTACCCTGACTGATATGGTAATATAGGAATGACTCAGGTCTGGGAAGCCACACTGTGCTATTAAGTCATCATAACAACCTTTTAAGATGAGTATCATTATCCCTATTTGACTCAGGATGAAAGTGCAGCTTAGAGTCTAGGTAACTTAGCCAATATCACTGAGCTATTAAATGGCAGGCCCAGATGGGCGGTCTGGGTTCTGTCTGTCTGCTGTCAAAGCTTCCTTAGGCTTGATCACTTCACCACACAGCCTCTCAGGTAAACACAAAACTGTGTCCCACCTTGCTGCTAACCCATCACTTCCTTGTTGTAGTTCCTCCAAGTAAAACATAATAGTAACTCCGGCCAACCGTGACCTAACTCCTTGGGTTTCTTTTCAGGGCCAAATGTTTTGGAAGGTCTTGTTCTGAGGAATCGTTGGTTATGTATCCTTGCATTTAAAATCCCCTCAACTATCTAGTGGTTTGGGGGTTCAGTGAGGAAAATGAGCCCTACACTAATCTTTAGTATCCTACAGAACTGACACTGCTGTAGTTAGTTATGTCCCATTTGAGGTGATAAAAATAAAGCACAGTAATCCCACACCCATCCAAGAATGGCAGACTCCTGAAGTGATGCCAGCCCTTGTTCACCCACAAGAGTTCTCATAACATTTAAGCCAACTAATAATAATGACTCACGCTGTTCTCTTTCCTTCCATGCATTTTAAAGGTTTCATAAACCACATTACACTTTATAAAATCATTCTTTTCTGGGAGAGGACTTACACTTTACTCTCAAAATAGAGAGAGAAGATCAGAAATTTTAAATAATTTGATGAAGTACATTTCACTTTTTACTGAGAAAAATTTGAGGGATATTAACCTTTATTTAGTGTTTTCATTTTTCCTTCCTCACTTGGAGAACAACTAATTTTATAGATTCAAGTATTTAATACTTTCCAAGTACAAATTATCTTTTCAGTTTTTAATAACAATAAAAGAGATTCAGGTCCCCACATAGTCGTTAGAAGGAAGTGTAGCATCGTAGATAAGAGCTTGAACTTTGGCATCAGCAGCCCTGAGACTGAGTCCCCAGTTGTGTTATCTTAGGCACGTTTTTCAATCTCTCTGTGTCTCAGGCTCTTCATATGTAAAATGAAACTAATAATGGCATTGACTTCATAGGGTTATTGGGAGAATCCACTTAAAACTTTAAACATGGGGCTTAATACCAATTACTATTATTACTCTATGGAACTTTCTGTGATAGGCACTGAGGAGGGTCAAAGATGAAAGAATCTCTGCATGCAGGTGGATTATAATTTTATAGAGAAAAAATGAGAATAAACAACTATAAAAAAGGTACAACTAATGGATGTTCCAACAGAAATACAGAGTGTCATAGCAACACAGAGGATGGAGAAATTATTTCCAGCTTTGTATTCCGGGGAAAGATGCATGACAGAGATTGCATTTACACTGACCCTGAAGATGGGTGGGGATTTTAACAGTTTGATTAGGGGGAAGGGAATCTTAGGCAGAGGAAACAATGGGAACCAAGGTCCAGAAGAAAGACCATCAGTGTTGTACTCAGAGAAGAATGAACGGTGATACTTAGCTGAAGCACAGTATGCATTAGGGTTGAGGGAGACAAGGGGACTAGAAGGGTGGACAGCAGAAGACAAAGCATAAGATACGCCGGAGGTGGATGGGCATATGGGCACATAAGAAACTAAAGCCAAGAAGGAAAGGAGAACTGGAATAGCGTCAGCAATTCTGGGTCCTACTCCTGATTTGTATTAATTAGGCCATAGGACCTCTGGATTGAGTTCCTTCACTTAGGAATGGAGGGCATTGGACCAGATGATAGGCAAGATCCTGTTCAGACACATCATTGTAAGTCTAAAAAGCCAAGGTGGTTAGTAAGCCATCTTCAGCCTGAGTCAAAATGCAGTAATGATGTGTGCTGGTGATGTCTTGGGTTGAGTGACCATATCAGTTGCCCTTCACAAACCTTTAAATTGCAGGCCAGGCCACCTTTCATTGTGTCCAGTCTGAAAGGGGAACAGCCCCATATGAGACCAGAGGTGTACATCTCTCCTAACAGAGCTGAAAGATCCCCCTATGAAAGAGGATAATGACACATTAAAAATACGACTTCCCCATCATCTATCTTGGGGCAAAAGCAAAGACTACATGGTTTGGCCTTAGTGATGATGCAATGAATGCAACCATTGTTTGAATAACATAATAATAACATTTGGCAGGGGTTTCTAATTTTGCTAATGGGAGAACAGCAATTTTAACCAACACTCTCACAGAAGACACATAAAAAACTAATGAAATATGAATCAATGAAAATCTAATGAAGGGACAGAAATCACCCGTTTTAATGAAGATAATTTAACATAAAGAATTGTCAACTAGGAATGAACTTATTAATCGGGTAAAGGAAAATGCAAAACGAGAACACTAAGTTATGACAAAGGTAACATCTGCTGCAGGCTGCTACAACTCCTGGGGTTGGGAAGCAAAGGAAGGAGACATGGGAATTATAAAAACTTAGAAGCTTGGAGGAGGGTCCCATTGGGCTGAGACCCAGACCTCTCAGGAAGTGACATCAACCAGTAGTGCTGGTGTCTCATGGGGGAGTAGTGGTGGGGAAGGGTGGCAGTGAAGGTGATCTGGAGTGTTAGAAAACTACACACTACATTTAACTGCCACTGTCAAGGAGCCATGCTTCTGGTGTGATGCTCACAGGAACACGAAGCAAACAGGAAGGAGAATGTCCTTTCCTCCATCTCCTGCCTTCCAGTCTCCTCTAGTGCCCTCTAGGTGGCCAGCTTGAAAAGAAAAATGGGTTTGCACAGTCCCTGCCCCAACATCACAGGATGGAGTACAGAAGAGTGTTGTATCAGTCTTGCTATAACAAAATACCACAGACTGGGTGGGTTAAGCAACAGAAATTTATTTCTCACAATCCTGGAGGCTGGAAGTCCAAGATCAAGGTGTTAGTCACCTTGGTTTCTTCTGAGACCTTTCTCTCTGGCTTGCAGCTGATTTCCTTTTGTTTCCTCTCATGGCCTTTCCTCTGTGTATGCACATCCCTGGTGACTCTTCTTATTAGTCCTGTTGGATACCACTCTTATCACCTCATTTAACCTTAATTCCCTCTTTACAGGCCCTATCTCCAAATACAATCACATTGGGGGCTAAGGCTTCAACATGGGAATTTGTGTATGTGGGTGTGTGGGTAGAGGGTGGTGGGGGCTTGCACACAACTCAGTCCATAACAGATGGGTTTGGAGCAGAGAGACAATTACATTACTCACCTGCACAAAATATATAAAACATCCTAAAAATCATCTAGGAGCTATGAGATGGTGAGAAACAATCAGACTAAGATCCAGAAAAGAACAGAAACCTTAAAAGTTAAGAAAAGCACTCAGAGCAACTTCTGACCTAGGGGCTTTTTCTGATTTGGAAGGGACCACTGAGATGCACTTTCAACAACTTCATGGGACTCGGGGATAAAAGTTAAAATCTAGGCCCACAAAATGTGGGAACCCAGGTAAAGAACCCCTCTTTTCACTGAGATCTTGAAGGCTGCACCCTTTAAGGAAGAATGAAAAGGAAGTAAATGAGCCTTTACAGGATTTGCTGCTTGGTTTCACCATCATCTGGGGGCTCTAAAAATCCCAACCTTTGACTTTGAATAAACGTGATACTAGACTGCTCTCACCCCCAGGATCCAGCAAAAGTAAAAGCAAATCTTTTCCAGAATAAAGTAGCATCATCCTAGGTAACAAATAACTGATGCAAATAATTTTTTGTATACAATATCCAGCACACAATAAAATATAACCAGGGACATGAGGAAACAAGATAGCATGGCTAAGGATAATTGAAAACAGTGGATAATAGAAAAAAGTAACAGATGAGTGACATATATAGAATTGTTAGATACAAACTGTAAAATTACCACTTATTATATTGAAGAACATAAAAGCCAAGCATGAACATTTCAGCAAGAAAGAGACAATATAAAACATGACAAAGCCAACTTCAAAGAGAAAATACAAATTTTAGGGCTGAAAAATAAAATGATCAAAATTAACAACTCAATTGACAGCTTTATCAGCAGTTGAAGAGAGAATCAGTAGATGAGAAGAAGGATCACAAGAAATTATCCAGATTAAGTCAGGGAGAGACCAAAGGGAGAAAACGATAGAAGAGTGAGATTACAAAGGACAGAATGAGAAGGTCCACATTATGTTTATTGGAATTCCTAAAGGAGAGAAGACAGAAAAACAGACGATTTTATATTTAAAATCCAGCCTAGACAGATCATAGTTAAATTGTAGAAAACTAAAGGTAAAGACAAACTTTTAAAGGAAATCCGAGAAAAAGCTGACAGCTGACTTCTCAACAGCAAGAGTAGAAAGCAGAAAACAGATGATTAATATATCCAATGTACTGAAAATAAATGACTGACAACTTAGAATTCCATATCTGATGAGAATATTCTTCAATAAAACATGCAAAATAAATATTATTTCAGGCAAAAATTGGGAGTTATCTATGAGCAAATCAATGCTAAAAAATGCTTAAAAGCATTAAATAAAGCTCTTCGGGCAGAAGGAAAAAAGAAAATGACCCAAGATCAAATGTTAGAAAGGCAGAAAAAGAAATGAAGAACTATGAAAGTGATAAATATGTGGCTACATGTGAATGAACTTTGTATAAAACAGTAATATCTTGTGGATTTAGAAATTTTATTTAAATATACGTAGATATAGATAGGTTGAAATAAATAGGTTAAAAACAAAAAAACCAACTAAATGCTGTTTATAAGAAATCTATCAGAAACAAAAGAAAATGGAACAATTGAAAGTAAAATGATGGTAAGATGTATACCATCCAAACACAAACAAAAAGAATTCTGGTGTAGCTTCATTCATATCAGACTAAATGGACTTTAAAGCCAACATTCTTTGTAATAATAAAGATAAAATTTACCAGGATGATATAATAACTAAGTTGATATGCAAATAGCATGACTTCAAAATATATACAGCAAATTAACAGCACCACAAGGAGAAAGAGGTAATTTCCACAATCATAGTGAGAAATTATAACATCCCTCTCCCAATAACTGATAGTTACCTGACAAGAATCAGTAAAAATACAGAACTGAACAAAAGAGCTAACAAATTTGATCTAATGGGCATCTATAGAATACTCCATCCAACACTTGCAGAATACACTTTTATTTCCTAATACCCATTGAACATTTACAAAAATGGACTATATACTGGACCACAAAACAAGTTTCAACCAATTTCAAAAAATTAAAATCTTGAAAAATACATTCTCAGATTGAAAGGAAAATATTTTAAAAATCAATAACAAAAAATGATCAGAAATCTGTAAAGATTGAGATTCCCTTCTAAGTAACCCATGGGTTCAAAAAAGAAATTACACTAAAATTTACAAAATATTTTCCCAACTTCTTATTTTGAAAAATTTCAGAATCATCGAGAATTTGAAGTAATACAAAAACACTTGAATACACTTCTCTTAGAATCATGAGTTGTTAGCATTTTGCTGTGCTATTTTTCTTTCTTTCTATATGTGTGTGTATGGCCTGTTTAAAAAAATTGCAGACACCATGTTACTTTACTATATAGTCTATAAAAATAAAGATGCTCCCCTATATAACCACAATATCCTTACCACCCCAAGAAAATTAGAATTGCTATAATACTATTTACTGCAGAATATTTTGAAATTTCTTCAATTCTTCCAATTATATTCTTTATAGCTGTGTTTGTTTGTTTTTGTATTCAGGACCAGTTAAAGATCATGCATTATTTTCAGTTGTTACGGCTCTATAGCTCCTTTCGTCTAGAATAATCATCTTTTCTTTGTTTTATTTTATGGTCTCTCATGACATCGACATTTTTGAAGAGTCCAAGTTGATTTTCTTATGAAATACCCCATGTCTGATTGTTTCCTCATTATCAGGTTTAGCTTCAACATTTTTGGTGAGAAAACTACATAGTTAATGCTGTATGCTTCCCACTGACTCACATTAGGAGACATAGAATGTGTTTATCCCATTTTTGATGATGCCAAGTTTGATCACTAGGTTAGGTGAAATATCAAGGAGCCACAAGGTACTTTTCTCACTTTGTAATTAATAAGTAATCTGTAGTGTGATAGTTGGAGATGATGTGAACATCTTGTTCTCAAATAACTTTTTACTCTGTGGTAGAAATTATTTTGAACTATATGAAAAAAATACTACATATCAAAACATGAGGGATGCAACAAATGTAGTGCCTAGAGGGTATTTTATAGCCTTAAAATGCATAAAGCAACCTTAATACTAATGAGCTAGATATTCATTTTAATATGTTAGAAAAAGAATAGCAAGATAAATCCAATGAAAGTAGACAGAAATAATAAAAAAGAAAAATATTAGAATAGAAAACAAATATATATTACAGAGGATTAACAAAGCTAAAACTTGATTTTATTTAAAAGGCTAATAAAACCAATAAACTTCTGGTTAGTCTAATCTTGAAAAATAAGAAACAGCACAAATTTTCAAAGTTAGGACTGAAAAACTCTTATAAACACTAAAACGATAAGTTGACGTTGTAAATATTTTATATTCCTCAAAAGAAAATTTAGATAAAATAGACAATCCCTATATAAAGACAACTTATCAAAACTGACATGATAAGAAATAGAAAAGCTTGGTGAAGAAGAACACAAAATGAATTTAATGCATAAATAAAAACCTTCCAATAAAGAAAATCCCAGATCTACACGGCTTTATTGATTAGTTCAACCAAACAATTAAGAAAGAAGTAGCTCTTAATCTATTGTTTTTATGGAGTCTTGCTCTGTTGCCAGGCTGGATGCAGTGGCACAATCTCGGCTCACTGCAACCTCTGCCTCCTGGGTTCAAGCAATTCTCCTGCCTCAGCCTCCCAAGTATCTGGGACTACAGCCGCAAGCCACCATGCCCAGCTAATTTTTGTATTTTTAGTAGAGATGGGGTTTCACCATGTTGGCCAGGATGGTCTCGGACCTCTTGACCTTATGATCCACCCACCTCAGCCTCCCAAAGTGCTGGGATAACAGGTGTGAGCCACCGCACCTGGCCTTAGCTCTTAATCTTAAACAGACTTCTCCAGATAATAGAAAAAGGAGTAAACCCCAACTTATTATCTAATCCTAGTATAAGCTAGGCTGCAAAACACCACAAGGACAGAATGGGGTAGATGTAAAAATCCTTAATGAAATATTAACAAAATACAGCACTATATAACAAAGTTGGCATTATCCTAGGAATGCAAGGCTGGTTGAGCATTAGCAAATAAATCAATGCAATTTGTTACAATAACCAACCAAAGGGTGGAAATCATATGCTCATTTCAATTGATGCCAATAAAAACTTTATTTGTACAGCTTCTGTTCATGATTTAAGATTTTAGCAAATTAGATACAGAAGGAAACATCCTTAATCTGATAAAGAGTATCTACCAAAAACCTACAGCAAACATCATCCTTAACGGTGAAGTGTTGAAAGCTTTCCCTTAGAAATAACTTTTTATTAATCAATTTCTCAAACATACACAAATTGCAGAAATTGCTAAATTAATACTCATGTACCCATCACCTTGAGAGTATTCTCTCTGATATTAGAAGTAAGACATGTGTGCTTATTAGGATATTTTCTATTCAACATTGTTCTGAGAGCTCTGGCCAGTACAAAAGTCTTGAAAAGGAAAACAATTAAAAATAAGAAAGAAAGAAAACCATCACGACTTGCAGATGATGTGATTGTATGCATAAGAAAATCCAAAATAACCTACAGGTAATTAATTAGAAATAAGATAGTTTAGCAAAGTTGCTGGATATACAGTATATTTAAAAATCAATTGCACTTCTATATACCAACAACAAACAGAAAATGAAAAATTTAAAACACACCATTTAAAATAGCATCAAAAAAATACCAAAGATCCAAGGGTAATGTTAACAAAATATGTCCAAGATCTCCACTAAAAAATTTACAAAATTTTGTTGACAAAAATTAAAGAAGACTTAAATAAATGAAGGGATTGTTTATCAAAATGAATCAGAAGAGTCAACATATGAAGGTATTGGTTCTCTTCAAGTCCACAAATTCAATGTAATTTCAATAAAAGTAATAATGTTTCTACTTGTTTGTTCTGTAAAACTTGATAAGCAGATTTAAAAATGTGTATGGAACAGCAAACGGTCAAAGACAGGCAAAATCTTCCTGCAGATACCACAGGCAGCTCAGGGACTACACTACAAAATGATCCCTGACTGGCTGTATTTTAAGGTTTTACTCAATTTTTTCTTCTTATATTCCTTCTGTGTAATGATGAAAATGATACAGAATGGGATCAGAATCAGCCCCAACCTGCCACATTACACCTCCAAAATTCAGTTTTATGTGCAAAAGAAAGAGACTGATATAAAGAAATTTCAAGAGCCTTTTTAGCTCTAAACAGTTTCTCCTTCATTAATTCAATTTACACTTGTCATGCATTATGTATGTAGGAGACATGGGTCTAAGCACCCTACACGTGCTACCTCTTTTCATCCTCAGGGTACACTAAACATCTCCCATGTACCCAGCACAACTGTAGGCAATGAGGATTAAGGATGACCCAAACATACCCCTTATGCTCAAGGAATTCACCATCTAGCCAAAGTCACAAGAGTTTGTTTTCCTCTCTTTCATATCTTTCCTTTTCCCTCCATTTTTTTTGCTGCTTCAGCTCTTCTTTCTCTCTGACTGATCTTCCATATAGCTGAACATATGTCTGGCTGTCAACACATGGCATGTTTTGCAAACAGATAAACAATGGCACAGACGCAGCATATATATGTATATATATACACACACACACATCTATATAATATAAATAAATACATATATTATATATATTTATTCCTGGCCCACAGATTCCCTAGCTTGGCTTCATCAGACTCAGCAGAAAGTTTTGATAATTCTCTTTCAAAAATTTCAGAATCCACAAGCAGTCCATGTATCCTCTGGCAAGTGGTTAAATTTTTCGATGTCTTCTTTGGTGTGAAAGCCAGAACACTTTTTCCCCACTCTTTCAATTCAGAGGCCTTTAATACCAAAGCCTTCATCCTCACTCTCAACTATTTGAGATGTTTTGACCAAAGGCTGCACTGTTCATTAAAGGTTCTTTTGTTTTTGCATTTGGCAGTGATTCATTATCTTCTCTGTGCCAGTGGGTCAGGCCTACTGGGACATGGATGGGCTGTACTCTAAGAGGCTTAGGTCTATATTGCCTGCTTAAAAGTAAAAATAAATCATGTTGCAGATTGTAGAGGCTGCAGCTGTATCTCCCATCAATTGCCATTTCCCTGCATGTCGGCCTGATTGACCAAACCTGCATTTCTTTGTCTGAGAGCTTTCTCTTCTCTTGCATACAATAGACTGAAAGTGCTCGTGTACCCTACTCTCCAGCATCCCTCAATCAGTGGCCATTGGGAGATGATGGATAAATGCCCCAGCTTTCTTGCCTTTCAGTGGGATAACTCTGAGGCACTGGATCCCAGAGTTTCCACTCTGAAATTTGCTTGATGGTGTATCCTTTATTGGCTTCCTTCCTTTTCTTCTCTCTTCCCCACCACCCCCTCTACTAGTCTTTCCTGGGATCACCCATGAATAAACTACCTGCACTTGAATCCTTGTGTCAGGGTCTTCTGTGGATCCCCAAATTAAGACAAGCTATAATTCAACTTTTGAAAAAAGATGATCAATGATAACACAGGATCTCCTCAACCCTGGACTTTTACTTGTGGTCCAGGAGGCAATCCACAATTTACACATGTTCCTGGATGTCAATGAAAGCAGCAGCAGATCTGAAGATGTTGCAAATACCATGTCCAAATTCTACTGGGTCACTTGGTCTGGAGAGAATTTCTCCCAGCAGCTAAGTCCTGTCCTCCAGCCATGTGGAGATCGTAGTGAAGGAGAGAGTGACAAAGTTGGATACTGGCACTTCTACTCCTGTATGGTTTCTTGTCTCCTCCTTCTTAAGATCACATTTTGCTCCTTTCCCTTATAAAGAGTAACAAGTACACAAACAAATCAATAAGGGAAAACAGGAATCTAAAAAGAAAGTGAAGATGACTCTGATTGTTCTAATAGTTCATCTGAAGCTCAATTTCTACTAATTCTGAGTTAACATTTCACTTCTAAAAACTCAGGTTAGACCTAAGAAGTCAAATGTCATTTAAGAAAAGTAGCTCCTGACAGAAAGTTTTTAAAATGTTTCTGTACTATTCATCTTCCATTTGCTTCTCCAAATTTTTCAGGGAAATCCCAGTGGCCAAATTTGACTTATTATAAGATTAATATGAAGAGGGAGGTAACAAGAGTTTGGGATAAGAGTGAGCCCATTACATCTCAACTCTTAATCTGTTCAATAAGCTCTACATGAACACTAACAGAACTTTTTGTGGTGATGGAATGTCCTAGAGCTTTGCTGTCCAATACAGTAGCCACTAGCTACACATGCCTATTGAGTACTTGAAATGTGGACAGTGCATTCAATATGTACTGCAATTATTTAAATCATTTGTATATTTTGTTGTTGTATATGTTGTACAATATAGCTTTATAACTGTATTATAATAATGGTTATTCCAGTTGCAGTTTTTTCCTCCCATCCCCTTCTTCTCAGTGAAGCCCTGGCTTGAGCTAATTTTTCGGTTTTTGACCCAAGCATCCCTTTCAGGATTGATTTTCTGCTCTTGATTTCCAGACCTTCTCACTGTCCACCACCTCCCCAGTCTTTGGGATCTATTGGTAGAGTTGCCTTCATGAGGGAAGTATCATATACTTGAAGTCATCCGTCTTCAAGTCAAACTCCTCTGTAACCTCTTTTCTGTTGACTCAACTTAGAGGGAGAGACATCAAAGAAAATATGGTTGAGCCTCAAATCTTACATTACCTATGTAGTACCTCCTTCCCCTCATCCTGGGCTTCCTCTTCATTTGTAGAGGAGACCTTCATAAATGATCCCTTGAGTAGTGAGGCAGATGTTATCCGATGTCTGCATATGTCCCCTCGGAGCCCTTTACCATCTTCATCCTCACCTGTCCCCCTCTGTTCCACACACAGCTGACACCTGCATCTCTATGTTGGAGGACAGTCCTCGGGTTGCAGAAGTGCCTGGAAGTCCATAATGCAGGGAGTCCTGATCCATTAATTATCATGGTGGTGGTGGGGAGAGGGTCTATAAATAGTCTAGCTGTCTTGTTCCCTGATGAGGACTTACACTGCCCCCAGAGTAGGGCTGTCCACCTCTTCCGGACAGTGCTGGATATCTCACCTTCTGGGCACTCTCCCTGTTCTGCTCCCATTCCCTTACTGGATTTTTTGAATCTTCATGTCAGAGGCCACTACTGGCGAATCCAACTCAAAACAAGTATTGTTTTGAAATAAAAAACCAAACCTTAAAATCCACTAGTTTTTTAAACAATCTCTTTTTTTAAAAAAAAGTTTGCTTTTAAAGTGACCAGTGGGTGGAAATGTCTTGCAATTAAACATTTAAAAAACATTTAAAAACATTTTGAGCCTAGCAGAGCAGATCAGTGCTACCTTAAACTCTTGAAAAAGTTTTTACCTGTCCCATGAAAATGTGTTCCTAAAGGTGACCAATTCAAACATTTGAATCAATGGGTCAGTGTCAGGCCCTCAAAATAAAAAAGGAAAGAGAGGGATGCTTTTCTATTGAGCAAATATTTGTTGTGGGTGCACCATGTTTGAGGCATCTGTGCCAGATGAAGAGATGAAAGTAACAGCACACCCAGGTTGCTCTCAATTTAACACAGTTTCAGATAAGGAAGATGCTAATCACGTTGCTGCTTTGCCAAGCGTACTTGGTGACAAGGAGTTTTCAAGGATGGAATTGGGCTATTCAAAATCTTTTTAAAAAATTCACCAAAGGGCTATTTTGTGACCTAGTTTCTTTATTAAGTAATAATGTATGAAACGGCTTGTTTTCAGTCCTCAGCAGCTGCCAAAACCTGAATGTATTAAATCCAACAGATCACAGCCATTCGGGAGATCTATCTATTAATAGCAAGATAATTTTCAAGTCCACTGTACTGAGTAGAATTTTGTTTTTTAGTTTGGCATAAAAAGCATTCCATATAATGTCTGGTGAGTTGTGTTTTGAGGTTGCATTTTAAAAAATAAATCAGGCTTGTTTTCAATTAAGGCAACAATAAATCCATCATTGTCCAGTATTTTGGCTTGGGATATTGTGGTACCACAGCTAATATCTAGGTTTGTGGATACCTAAATTAAAACACACTTGTCTGTTTTATGTTCTTGTACTATGTTTCTCGGTATTTATCAGGCATTACACAAATGAAAGAAAAAAATAGCTCTTTGGCAAGGAAGCAAGTCGTGATGATCCCATGAAGTATATTATCTAATGTGGACCCTGGTCTACTTGGGACATCTCAAATGAGGGAGAAGAACTATATAAGGTCAGAAAAGGCAACACTTGGCTGGGTGCGGTGGCTCACACCTGTAATCCCAGCACTTCGAGAGGCCGAGGAGGGCGGATCATGAAGTCAGGAGTTTGAGACCAGCCTGGCCAACATGGTGAAACCCTGTCTCTACTGAAAATACAAAAATTAGCCAGGCATGGTGGCACATGCCTGTAATCCCAGCTACTTGGGAGGCTGAGGCAGGAAAATTGCTTGAACCCAGGAGGTGGAAGTTGTAGTGAGCCGAAATCGCACCATTGCACTCTAGCTCTGGGCAACAGAGCAAGACTCCATCTTGGAAAAAAGAAAGAAAGAAAGAAAACGCAACACTTTCTTTTTCCTGTTCAAATCATTTATCAAATCCTTCAGTGTACGTGTATGTGTATGTCTCATTTAACAAATTGTTCCCTACCACAGGGTCAAAAAGATATTGTGAATGTTAATTTTTATGTGCCAACTTGGCTAGACTATAGCATCCAGTTGTTTGGCCAAACACCAGAGTAGATACTACCGTGAAGGTGATTTTTTAAATATGATTAGCATTTACATCAGTAGACTTTTATAAAGCAGATTACTCTCCATAATGGGGGCAAGCCTTGTCCAAACAGTTGAAGGCCTTAAGAGAAAAAAAGGCTGAGGTCCTCCAATGAGGAAGGAATTCTGCCTCCAGACTGCCTTTGGACTTAAGACTGCAACATCAACTCCTGCCAGAATTTCCAGCCTGCTGGCCTGCTCTGATGATTTCAGACTTGCCAGCCCCCACAACTATGTGAGCCAATTCCTTAAAATAAATCCCTCTCTCTGTCTCTCTCATATATATATTATATATACATATATGTGTGTGTGTAAATGTATACACACACATATATGTATATATACACACACACGCATACGTATCTCTTATTTGTTCTGTTTCTCTAGAGAACCCTTACTAACATAACTATTCTCCTTTGTGTGCTTCTAAAAGTTAAGTTTGGGATTTTACAACTAAGTTTTTAACCCATCTGGAATTGATTTTGTAGATATATTCTTAATTTATTATTTCTTTGGCCAATTTCATGTGCTTTGGGGAATAAGAAGAGGTAAATGTGTGTATTTACCAGTCCTTTTGGACTAGACGTTTTGGTATCCTTTTAAAAACATACACATCTAGTCCTTATTGTAGAGATTCTGGTTCAGTAGGTCTGAGGTAGGGCGTAAGAAGCTAAGTACTTTGTTAATTCAGATAATTCTGAAGTTCACTATCTTAGAAGAAAATATAGGTGAATATTTTTGTACTCTCCACATGAGGAACATCTGAGAATGATGTTTAAGGCAGAATCCATGAAGAAAAAAGCTTGAAATATTTGACCACATTAAGTAGTTTTGTGAACTTCTTATTGTAGTTTAAAGTGTACCCATAAAATGTTTAAACTCCTGTACAGTAAGCAATACCGTAAGGAAAGTTAAAAGTAGAATGACAAACTAGGGAAAATGTGCAACATGTATGACACAGTTTGAGACATCTCATAATTTTTTTTTACATACACATATGTAAAAAATTTACCAGTATTTACCAGTAAATACTGCAGAGGTAACAGAAAAGAGCAGAAGGACAAGGAACCTGAGTTAGGGACTCTCACTGTCTCAGTCGGAATCCTGACCCCAGCACTTACAAATAGGTGGACACAATACTGAACCTCTGCCTTTGTTTTCTCATCTCTAAAACAGGAATAATAATAACTTTATAGGGTCATAGTGAATATTAAAATAGGTATGTCTTGTAAGGGCTTAGGCACATAGTAAGGCATCAATAAATACTAGCTTTTTAATTAAAAAATTAACATCTCAAAGAAAAATAGACAGAAGACATAAACAATTCATTAAAAGCAACAATACCAACTTAATACAAATGGTGATGAACTTAAAAAATGTTCTCAGTAGGAAAATACAAAATAAAATATGGTATTATTTTCATCATTATCATGAATCAGATTAGCAAAGATGAAAAAGGTAGACAAAATCTCAGGTTGGAGAGGGTGATGGGAAAAAGAGATTTCCACACATTGCTCTGTGACTGATATTCAGTATGGTCATAAAGGTAAATAACTTATCCCACTACTACCCACTACCCCAGAGGCCTAGGTCTCTCCCACGGGACCTGGACCTCTCCAGAGTTCAGTAACTGAAAGATTACCTCCAGGACTTTGCTCAATGCTAAGGTTAGTGTCCATTCTGTGGTTAAGTATTTAAAATATCATCTCTGAATATAATCTTTCCGTGGAGTATTCTGACTGTATATCAGAAGTTCAAATATGTATGCCAAAGAACTAATGAGAAAAATGTATAAAAATGTATGTACATAGAAGTTTATCATAAAATTGGAAACAACCTAAAAGTCACACAAGATACTTTGGTTTGATAAAACTATACATTGGGAAATTCTGCACACCATAAAGTGACAACATTAAAATGTCCCCAGTATGTAATTATTGGGAAAAAACAAGTTATAAAACATCACGTTTCATATGATTTCATTTGGGTGTGTATTTTTCATGTGTTTGCATGTGCTGTGTGTGTATGTGTGTATATATATATATGTATGTGTATGTATATATATGCACACACATATATATAGTTTTTAACAGTATTTGGCTGTGGTGAATTGCAAAAAATGGCCACTAATTATTTCTATCTCTGTATGCCTGTACCTTTGGAATGTGACTTTGGCACTCCTCCCATTCAAAGGTGAAGTCTATGTCTTGATCCTGTGCTTAGCCATGTAACTTGCTTGGCCAAAGGAACATTTGCAGATGTGCTAGTGGAGGCCTGAAAAGGGTTTCTGTTTTGGAGCTTTGCCTCTGCTGCTGCACTTGCAACCCCAAGATCACAACATGACTAGAGGAAAACTGAGGTGCCCTGGCCAACTGTCAGCTGTGAGTGAAGCAGTCCTCAACCATCCAGCCCCAGCCAAGCCTCTAGAAGACTGCAGAGATACATTGAGTCCAGCCCAAATTGCCAATGCACAGAGCCATCAGGTAATCACTGATTTTTGCTTCAAGTCACGGAGTTCTGAATGATTTGATATATTTTCTCAGGTCCTATGGTCTGAATGTTTTTGTCCCTTCAAAATTTGTGTTGACATCTAATCCCCAATGTGATGATATTAAGAAGTGAGGCTTTTGGGAAGTGATTAGGTCATGACAGCAGAGCCCTCATGAGTGGAATTAGTGCCCTTACAAATAAAGCTTGACAGCGCCCTTTTGCCCTTCCATCATCTGAGGACACAGAAGGTGTCCTCTATGAGAAATAGGTCCTCACCAGACACTGAATCTTCTGGCACCTTGGTCTTGGACTTCCAGTGTCCAGAACTGTGAGCAACAAATTTCTTTTGTTTATAATTACTCAGTCTAAAGTATTTTGTTATCACTTGAACAAACTAAGACACCAGGATAATAGAATTTGGATACTTAAAAGTTTAAAAGCAATTTTTAGTAACTCTGCATTTTCTGAACTTTTACAAAGAAGATGCATTACTTTTAAAATCAGAAAAAAAGAATATCCTTTTCTATTGAAATTTTTTTAAGTAGAAAAAAGAAAGCCTCTACCTGATTTCAGCTGTTTAGCACAATAGTTATAGTAATAGCTAACACTTAAATAGTACTTACTTTGTGCCAGGCACTACATGTTTTACATATATTATCTCAATCCCCATGCTAATTCAATTGCAGAGTGTACTGTTATCACTTCATTCCTCTGGTTCAAAAATTTGAGGCCCAGAGAGTTAGGTAATTTGTCCAAGCTCATGCAACTGGTGAAATGACAGATCTGTGGTTGATCCAAAGCAATCTATTTTCTGAATCTGTGCTTTTAACTAGCACTACTCAAGAGACAAAGCCATACCTAATCTGAAAGGTAATTTCTCAATGATTTGGTTTCTGAAAGTTACAGCTGTGAGATATCCAGGATGCTCCCTGGTCTTTCTTGAGTTTCCTAACTTTATATGCTTTCACTGAACAATAAAATGTTGGAGTGGATGTGATAGAGAAGATGTGCTAGAACTCAAATGGTTCAATTTCACTGCTTGTTATCAACTCTTATATGGGAATTTATTGAAGGGGATAGAGGGTGTTAAGCCTCTAACTAAAAGCAGGTTTGCCAATTGACAAGTTCTTATAATTTATATTTTCCCCATTCATCAAGACAGCTAACTACAGAGAGCTATTTATAAGGTTGTTTATCCCACATTCCACTGTGCAAGAGGCATTTTTATACCACTCATCCAGCACAGTTCTGTACACACTACAAACAGCAAATGCCCAACAAAAGTCTAGATGATGATGATGATGTTCAGACATATCCAGAAAGTTCTTAACCGGGGGTGATGTGGCTGAGTAGTTAAGAGTAGAACTTTAGAGTCAGATTATATTTAAGTTCAAATCTCAGAGCCACCATTTATAAGTCATGGGTCCTTGGGTAAGTCAATCTCTTGGTTCCTTTGATTGTTTTGTGTGTCAAATAGAGACAAGAAGGTGGTTATAAAGATTAAATGATATGACTCTTGTCAAGAATTTGGCAACAGCTGCTACTCTCTATCATCTTCATCATCATCATCATCATCATTATCATCTCATCAATAAAAAGTTTAAAAACTATGACTCCACCAAGTTCTAAATTACCTATAAAGTTCAATGTCATTCAAAGCAAAACTATAGGAGATCTTTACTGTGGAAGACAGGACTGGGAACATAAAACTCTTGGTGACAGTCTTTAATTGTGGTCATGATACAAGATAGCGGCATTAGGTGGTCAAAAGGAATCAAGACTGATGATCCCATCTGGAGTCACCTGATGATCCTTGCCATTTCCTGAGAGAAATTGCCTCCAGATACTGTTGTGACTTGGAGATGTGAGTCCCATTCCAATTCAGCATGGCCACAGCCATAGACTGTCAATGCCTGAAGACAACAGAAAGCAGGCCTGGGCCTGGTCTGCCTTTTCATTAATGCCTTCCTACAGTCATAATTACCCAACATGAAAAGTTTCTTCTCTTCCAACAGACAGAGTTACTATATCCAGTCTTGGATTAATAATTTGAAGCCTGCAATGGTTAAACCATAAACAGGACAGAGTCATGTTAAAAAACAATCACACACAACAAACAGATTTTGTTAAATAAAAAGAACAAACCAAGGGAAAGGTCATAGCTGTTGTATTTCTATAACAAATGTAATGTAATGAAAAGCTATATCTGCTGGAATTCCTCTGTTTTTCAGGTTATAAATAAAATTTTCCTTGAATAATCACCTTGCACACTTTCCTTAGGGGAAATTGTTTACATTTCTTCATGTCTTTGTAAATGAAATAAACCTCTTGTGATGGTTAATGTTGAGGTCAACTTGATTGGATTGAAGGATGCAAAGTGTTGTTTCTGGGTGTATCTGTGAGGGTATTGCCAAAGGAGATTAACATTTGAGTTGGTGGACTGGGAGAGGCAGACTCACCTTCAATCTGGGTGGGCACCATACAATCAGCTGCCAGCATGGCTAGGATAAGGGAGGCAGAAGAACGTGGAAGGACTAGACTGGCAAAGTCTCCCAGCTTTCGTCTTTCTCCTGTGCTGGATGCTTCCGGCCGCCAAACATCAGACTCCAAGTTTTTCAGCTTTTGGATACTTGGACTTACACCAGTGGTTTGCCAGGGGCTCTTGGGCCTTCAGCCACAGACTGAAGGCTGCACTGTTGGCCTCCCTACTTTTGAGGTTTTGGGACTCAGACTGGCTTCCTTACTCCTCAGCTTGCAGACAGCATATTGTCGGACCTCACCTTGTGATCCTGTGAGTCAATACTCCTTAATAAACTCCCCTTCATATATCCCTTCATATATACATATATCCTACTAGTCCTGTCCCTCAAGAGAGCCCTAACACACCTCCATTTAAATCAGCGTTTCCTATTCAGATCATTCCTTCGGAAGAATGATGAACACATTTATTTTTCAAAATACAACTTAGTGGTGAACTTAACTGGTATCAGAGGCTACCATAAGTCAGCTCAGTTTGAGAGATACTTTTGACAATTAATGGTTATGATACCAGAAGTTCCTTTGGGAGATTGTTGCAGTAATAGCCCCCAATTTGTTCAAGTCTTCTGTACCCTTGCCCTTAGGTAGTCTCCTTCTGTACTGACTCTATACTGTTTGGCCATATGATTTGTGTGGCCAATAGGACAACAACAAATGTGATGCAAACAAAGATTTGAAAAGCACTTGCCACATTAAAGTCATCCCTCTCTTGTTATTCTTGGGACTTTTGTGAAAGCTGCCACGTAAACAAGCCCATCCAGGGCTGCCTGGTGGCTGATGAGAGAGATTCATGGCTGGAACTCAAATGGCTGCCTCAGCTAACACCCAGCCAATATCCTTGCTGACCCAGCAGCTGCCTGCAGGCACATGAGTGTCACCCAGCTGAGACCAGCAGAAGACTCATCCATCTGAGCTCAACCCAAATTGTCAGACCACAGGATTATTGTTATTGTTGTTTTAAGCTACTAGATTTGGGGTGGTTTGTTACACAGTGAAAGCTAACTGATATCATGTCCCAGTGAGAACAGAATTGTATCTAGAGCATCAGAGCAAATGATTGATTCCGTCAGAATGATTTTACATATAAACAGCTGTGATTGAAATTGACATAAAATATCAGGAAGTGAGCAAATGTGGGGTGGCCCATCCATCCACAGAAAAACAGTTATCAACGTGGTCACTATGAAAACTAGAACAAACATAGCTAGAGAGATAAGTTAGGCTATGGGCCAGATTTATTATGCAGGGGTATGGGAATGGACTGACCTCTCACCACTGAGTGTTTGGAATCAACTGATAGACACTTGAAATGATAAGGATTTTAAGAATAGTAAGGGCCTCCAATTCAGCACCACCTAAAACTTCATTTGTTTGCTACTTGCTACGTGGCATTTTGTTTTACATAAGGTTCTTGAAGCCTTTGGTTGGACAAGCTCAAACGGCTCATGAAACAGGGACTTGTTCTATGATGTTGTTTTCCACCTACTTTTCCTAAGTGTGTACTCTGTAAGAAGTCCCTTAGAAAATGGGTTCTGTGGTCTCATAAGTTACAGTACACTCTTTACTCCTCTGGGAATTTCACAGTATACCTTGACATATTAAAGGCCTGTTGGCCTTCATTTACTCCAGCGCTTCCAAAATGTATTTGATCATGCAACTGTTTTTGTAAGGTATATTAAAATCTCATAACCAATGTTTGTCAGGGTAGACTTTGAGGACTTTTTTTACTTTCTTATAATGAAAAATATCACACATGCATAAAAGTACATGAAACACAAACATGCAGCATTGTAGAACAAACACTCTTATAACTACTATCCGGGTCAAGAAATAGAATATTGCTAACCCCTTCACTAGACCCCTCTGTACTCCTGGTTCATCACAGACCCCACCCTCCTCCTTAGAGGTAACCATTTTCCTGACTTTATGATAATAACTTCCTTGCAGTGTTTTATTTTTATTTTTATTTTTTTGCCACGTAAGTATGCAACCATAAACTATCGACTGTTTTTTTTTTTTTCTGTTTTCAAAAGCTTTGTAAATGTAATTATACAGTATGTATTGTGGGGGTATACTATACTTCAACTTTGACAGCAAATGTCAAATTGTTTCCCAAATTGATGGTGCCAGTTGACATTCTAATCACCAGTGTATGAGAGTTTCAATTGCTCCACATCCCAGGTTATACTTGGTAATGTGAGATGTTTTAATTTTTGCCAATCTATTTGGTGCATAGTGGAGAATTTAATTTGCCCTTTTCTGATTAGTAATGAGATTGAGTATGTCTTATTATGTTTATTGATCATTTGGATATCTTCTTTTGTATGGTTTATGTTCAATTCTTGCTTATTTTTCTACTGGGTTTCTATTTCTTTCTTAATTTATAGGAGTGCTTCATATGTTTTAGATAAATGCCCTTTATTGAGTATAGGAGATGAAAATGTCTTCCTTCTCTTTATGGCTTGATTTTTCTCTTTCTTTCTTTTTTTATTTTATTTTTATTTTTTAGTATTCCCTACAGAAATAGAAACTTTTTCTTTTCCTTAATAGTGTCTCTTATCAAACAGAAGTTCTTCATTTAAGTATAATCAGAAGGTATCAGTTGTTTTCCTTTTATGCTTAGTGATTTGTGTGTCTCCTTTAATCATGCCTGTCTCTATGTCCAGTGATCTTCTGGGGAGTTGGACTTTGAATGGTAAGGTCTTTGGTCACTGGTAGTGGTGAAAGCCAAAAACTGCAGGCTTCAGACAACTGAGGAGAAAGGAGAGCAGGTAGAAAGGGGAAGGTCAGAGGACAATAGCTAGCAGCAGGAAGGCAACATGTGCCCTGTGGGTGAATGGAGGGTATGATTGAAGGCAGATTAAATGTCACTTTTACCATCCACTTATTCATACATGGAATGACAATAATGGAATATTAATACAACTCAGTTTATTTCATAATGTTAGAAACTGTTTTCAAAATAAAAGATAGACTGGAAAAACATTTTAGCTAGATAAGGTTTTCTTTACAGTTATCTATACTATTGTGTGCAACAACATGAAGCTTGGTATCTTGATATATTCTCACTCCAGGTATCTGCTTTATTCTCCCATGAGAAATGCTACAAGGACAAGAACATTGCATTCTACTGGTAGTGATTGAGGAGAAACTTATTGGAGGTCAAGAAACTGACATTTCTTGGGTTGCTACTACATGCCAAGCACTTGTACTGAGCTGTTGATATACATTACACAGTTCATTCCTTTGCAATTCTGGAAGGAGGTATCATTATCTCTTTTTTTTTTAAAATAAATGGGGAACTTGAGGTTCACTGGGGCAAAATAACTTGAGTAAGGTCACACAGGTCAAACAACCAGTCAATGACAAAGGCAGGATTTGAACTCAAGGTTGAATCTAACCCCACAGCCCATGCTCTCCCACTGCAACATGCTGCCTTCCTGTAGGAGCAAGGGACTTTGGAAGTGTTATGGACTAAATATTTGTGTCCCCCCCAAATTTATGTGAAAATCTTAATCCCCAAAATGATGGTATTAGGAGGTAGGTTTCAGAAGTGATTAGGTTATGTGGGCAGAGCCTTCATGAAAGGGATTAGTGCCCCCAGAGAGCTCCCTTGCTCTTTCCACCATGTGAGGACTCAGCAAGAAGATGGCTATCTATGAACCAGGAAGCAGGCCCTCACCAGACCCAGAATCTGCTGGTGTTATGTCTTGGACTTTCCAGTCTCCAGGACTGTGAGAAATAAATGTTTGTTGTTTAGGCCACCCAGTCCATGGTATTCTGTTACAGCAGCCCAGACGGACTGAGGCAGCAACACTGCTCTATGAAAGTGAATTAGTGTTCTCCTTT
This sequence comes from Colobus angolensis palliatus, assembly GCF_000951035.1. Taxonomy (NCBI): domain Eukaryota; kingdom Metazoa; phylum Chordata; class Mammalia; order Primates; family Cercopithecidae; genus Colobus; species Colobus angolensis. The sequence continues at coordinate 3,826,839 of NW_012115021.1, forward strand.
GCTGCATGATAAATTGGTGAAGAAAAATCTTTATATTCACGTCTGTCTTTATGTGGGTTACCCTGGAGGCAGAACCTAAGACAAGGATGTGAATGCAAGTTGTTCCTTTGGGAGCAAGAAACAGCAGGTGAAGTGAGACAGAAAGGGGACGCAGCCAATACAGGGAACATTATCAAACATGAGGGACAATTGGAGCTCAGTCCTGCTGGGGAACTCCCAGAGGCCATGGCTGCCCCACACCCCTGAGTTACTCTACCTCATAGCCACTCCAACCTAGGAGTGGGGAAGCTGTGTATTGATCCACCAACTCACATCCGTCATTGGATGAGGGTAGCTTTTTGAAGGATTAATTCTTCAACCCTTTGGGCTTGCCCTGAGGGTAGTCCTAGATGCTCCTGGGGCTAGAAAATTTCCTCCGGCAAAGCACTGCAGTTATTTGCAATAAAGACCTTTTGGTGTGCAGGTGGATACAGAGGGGATATGGCAGAAAACTGATACTGTCTGCTACATCCTTTACTAATAAAAGCCAATGGAAAATAAAAATAATCATGAGCTCTAGTAAAGGAGAGAAGGCTACAGAAAAGTTTAGAATCACTGTGCAATGGAATATTCCTGAGACGTTCACACTTGCACCATCAAATCTAATTTGCCACACTAAGGAAGTGACACTCACCACACTGCAGTTTAATAAATTAGCTATTATTCCAGAGTGATCCTATTGACAGTCTATTCATTTTCTCCATGGCAGTTCAGTCATTGAAATTCACCACTGTGTCTTGCGACTATTAGTGATACTCTGAGAAGCATTATTTATGAGCATATACAAAAAAGACTTAACAAAGATTTCCCATGCAACCTGATACTAAAGACATGATTACCACAGATGACTGGAGAATAGACTGGGCTGGGCTTGATCTCAGAACTTTCTCTTATCCCTGGAGTGTTTCATTTTACCTTCCCATTCAAAAAATAGGGGAGTTGTGGATAGTGGGGGTGGTATTTAGAGATTTTAAATACTAAAAGAAGGGTGTTTTTTGCTTTTTTGTTTTGTTTTGTTTTTGTTGTTTTTGTTTTGTTTTGTTTTTTGACAGTCTCGCTCTATCGCCCAGGCTGGAGTGCAGTGGCGCAATCTCGGCTCACTGCAACCTCTGCCTCCCGGGTTCAAGCAGTTCTCGGGCCTCAGCGTCCCAAGTAGCTGGGACTACAGGCATGTGCCACCACGCCTGGCTAACTTTTTGTGTTTTTAGTAGAGACAGGGTTTCACCATGTTAGCCAGGATGGTCTCGATCTCCTGACCTTGTGATCTGCCCTCCTGGGCCTCCCAAAGTGCTGGGATTACAGGTGTGAGTCACCACGCCAGGCCAAGAAGGGGCTTTTTAATGCTAATCAACCTACATAATCCTTTTCAGAGACTAGAACTTTCAACTGCTTTAAAATAGGAAAAAGGTGTAAAAAGTGGGAAGGAGGGAAGAGTTAACTATTTTAAGAAGCAAAAACCAAAGTGAACTTGCACTGAGTATAGAGAGAGCTTGGTGCTGGAGAGATTCAGAAGAAGCAAATGTTAAAAGAAAAATGCTACAAAATTGAAATAATTTTCAGTTTCTGACTCAATTCCTTGCTCAATGATGTACAATTGGAGCCCTGTCTAGAACAAATGTGCTGCAATTTAATTCATTTGCTTTTGTGAAAGTAGTTTTAGACCAAGGAATAAAAGTAAAATTTTGCTAATTAGCTAACAAAGCAGTCACTCCTTTCCTAAATCCCACCCCTCCATACACACATACACAAATACATGCATATGCACGCATACCTTTTTAGTAAAAGGCGAAAGATTTATACGATCTGAAGAGAAACCAGAGTATACCCATATCTTTTTAAAGACAACATTTTCTTTCTTAAAAATGAAATAATTTCTAAAGAGTTGAAATGCTTGGTGCGTATTCTAGCCTCAGGATTGTTTTTTGTTACTAGAGCTAGCTAAATTGCTCACTGATCAAGGCACAAATGATAGAATCCGACTGGCCTGGGTTAGAGTTCTGGTTCTCCACTTACTGGTCTTAGTTTCCTTTTTGTAAAGTTCCCTATTAGTAGGGGGAAAAATATGCTTCAGTGGAAAATTATGCACTGTCCAGAGCAGAGGTAAACGGAAATCTTTTCTGTAAAGAGCCAGCTAGTAAATATTTTAGGCTTTGTGAGCTATATGGCCAATGCTGCAACTACTTGACTTAATGAAAGCAGCCATAGACAATACACAAGTGAATGTGTCCAATAAAATTTTATTTCCAAAAACAGGCAATGGACTGCATTTGACCCATGATCAGCAATCTGGAGCACAACTTTTCTGGGTTATATGATTCTAGCCTTTCATTGCCATTCAGCAAATTTACAACTCTGTACTTGCAAAATAATTTGTGTCCGTAGATATGCAAATTCTATCCAGTAGAGGTTTAAATTATTTCCTTCCCCCACTGTAGAAGAGACAAATTTTGTCTCAATTTGCATATTCATTTCAATATTCCTGATCTACAAACATGTTTGTTCTTTGACTCTCCCTTCAACTGGTTGTAACATCTTACCAGCTCCCTTAATGAGTTAAATCTTTCACATTATTAAGAAAAAAAAAATTCTGACACTTGTTATAATGGTAAGGATGACTTTATTCAGGACTATTGCAATATGTGTCAGCACTATTGTCAGAGACGTTTGCAACAGAGCGACTCCATCTTGAGTGAGGGCTAGGAAAATAAGGCTGGGACTTGCTGGGCTGCGTTCGCAGAAAGTCAGGCATTCCTAGCCTCTAGATGTTTAAGGTTAAGGGAATAAATTAATAACGTTTACTAAACAGACCCAGACTTGGGAATGTCCAGATATCCTGATATCTGGAAAACAAAGGCATTCATAATTTTGCTTTAAAGATAATAATATTGATTCTTGTAAAATATAGTAATTAAGAAAATTAATGCTTCATCACAAACCCTTGTAGCAGAGCACATCTCCCCATATACACAGGCATTGTACCTAGGGTAGGTGCATTCCTCCTCTTACTTTCAGGAATGTCCTACTCTGTCTATGGAGTAGCTGTACTTTCACTACTTTACTTTCTTAATAAACTTGCTTTTACTTTGCACTGTGGACTCACCCTGAATTCTTTCTTGTGTGAGATCCAAGAACCCTCTCTTGGGGTCTGGATCAGGACCGCTTTCCTGTAATACTATCATAATAGGAGAGAGAGGCCAGACTCAACTCTGAATACAACAAAGATAGCTGGGTATTTATAACCAACAAGCAGAGTGAGTGGGAATCAGTGGATAAAAATTACTAAGAAGAGACATCAAGGGAAGGAGGATTCTTGCTAAATTTACTTAACAGGATTCTTGCTAAAGGTAAGCCAAGATAATCAGATATTAATAGTGGGGGGATTCATATTAAACTGACTTAGTAATATTCTTGCTAAAAGAAGAGATACTCATTTTTCCTTTGAACAATATAAATCCATTTTTCATTTGGCTGCCTTTTGTTCATTAGGGACAAGCTGAATCATCTGTTAGATTTGGTATTACAGCAGTCAATCACGGATATTTCTAGATGTTGAGTTCGAAGCATCCTGAGTCCCGTACACAGCAGCAGCTCCAAGCATGAAAGTTCCTCATTGTCTAGCTTCAGTTTGTAGGGCTTCTTTAAGTCCTGGGGGAAAGTCAGCTACAAATAACCTAGAGTCCAAATAAAGTTCTTGGCGATCGGGTTTTAACTCTCAGTGGTGCCAAGTCAGGAGAGTGGGAGAAAAATTGAAAATGTTAAGTTGGAGAGTTGTAGCCAGATATTGGAGGAAACTAGAAAGAATTGGAAATTGGTAGCATCACACCTGTAATCCCAGCATTCTGAGAGACTGAGGCAGGTGGATCCTTTGAGTTCAGGAGTCTGAGATCAGGCTGGGCAACATGGCGAGACTCCCATCTCTACCAAAAATTAAAAAAAAGTAGCTGGGCATAGTGGTGTGTGCCTGTGGTTCCACCTACTTGGGAGGCTGAGGTGGGAGGATTGCTTGAGCCAGGGGATGGGGGAGTTGCAGTGAGCCAAGATCATGCCACTACACTCCAGCCTGGGTGACAGTGCCAGACCCAAGAAAGAACGAAAGAAAGAGAAAGAGAGAAAGATAGAAAAAAAGAAAGA